>NC_025686.1:7627576-7682683 GCF_000633955.1 Camelina sativa
AAGAAAGAATTAGACAGACCAAACAGCTGTTCTTTTGCCACTACCAATAAAACGACAAATTCACCGTTCTTGGGAACGTCGACACGTGTCTTTTACACACGCACACGATGATGACCGATGAGGTCAGCGGTCATCATCACTAATCACCTTCTGTTTTAATTAGTAGTGTTCATCATCACTAATCACTTTTAAGACTTAGCCACGCCAATTTCGAATTCGGAAAGGCATCACAAATAACTATTTCAAATCCAAACGCAATAATAATCAAACTGGTGTAAGACTCTTCTTAATATACTTATCATAATTAGTGATAATAATAACAGATGATATATATATATATATAAGTATATAACTGAATATATATAATACTGGTAAGACACAGATGAAAATATCTTAAAACGACTAATGAAAAACACAAATCGAGTATCTAATATCGTCCAACGGTAAACTCAATTCTTAATACATAAACCAAAAACTAAACACGAACAAAAAAAAATCATTAATAGAAAGACAATAAAAACTATCTCAGGTTTTCTAAAATAACCAAATTACACCACCAAAGAAGCGACGAATATAACAAATCCGACTAAAGAACCGGCGGACACAGCAGCGGCGGCAGCGTTGTTGTTATCGACGGGAGTGGATCCGGCTGGACCAGCGTTTGGAGCTCCATCAGGAGTGAGAGACGTTAGAGGAGCGGGTGGTGAAGCAGAGGTGGCGAGTGGTGAACCAGCCGGAGGTGAAGTCGGAGCTGCCGTGGGAGTGGCGGTTGGTGGAGAAGTTGTGGTAATTGGTGAAGGAGTTGGTGCTGATGCGGCGGTTTTTGGCGCTTGAGCAGGTGGTAGTGGAGTTGATGATGGAAGAGGAGATCTTGTTGGTGCTGGTCCTGGAGCTTGAGCTATAGCTGAAGAAGCTATGAGAGCGAGGATGAGCAAAACGACGACGGGTTTTGATGATGCCATGGTTTTGTAAGTTTGAGACAAGTTTTAAAGAAGTGAAGGATCTGTTTCGAGCGAGCAGAGAGAGGAGACGAAGAGAGGTTTATATAAAGAGAGCAGAGAAGTGATGGTTTCGTCGATATAATAAGAAGACGTGTAAATGATTATTGTTAATTTGTAATGAAGTCCTTAGGGTTTCTATTGACTATAATTTGTGGCCCGCTTGTATTTTTTTCTTCTTATTACATGAGATCCAAACTACGTTTTTGGACTTTTCTAAATGAAGACAAACTCAAATTAGTTTCATATTTAAAACATGTGTTTGGAATTTTTTGGACTTTGATTTTTGAGACAATACAAATATAGTTAGCTAGAGAAAAAGGAGACAAGAACTATACAACTCTATTTAAATGATTGATCAAGTGTCTATGATCCTTATTTGATAATATATTGAAGGATTAACTCTCTGTTTTGTTGTGAGGAAATAAAAAATTCATATGTCAATATACATTATGTGAGAAAACAAAATATTAGTAGTTTGGCATACAAAAAAACCACAATATTAGTAACTAAAATATAATTGTTGTTAATCTATTATTCTGTTCTTGATAAAGTTGTTCAACGAACAAATCTATTGGAATATTAATAACCACCAAACCGACCAAACTTGATCCCACCCAAACCTTTTCTTACATGAGCCGTCCGATGGATTTGGCTAAGAGTTCTTCGACCACCGACCGAACCCAACAACACCCAACTACGCGTTGTTTCCAAAGACTGTCCTAGCCACGTGGATAAGATTTAATTAAAGGTTTCAACCTTTGAAGATTAAAGCAGTTTTTAATAACTAGTGTGACCTAAACTACTACTTTCAAGATTAATCAGTTTTTTTTTTTCACTTACCATTATGATTACCACGCGGCTGTGTTCCCCCCCATTAGCCTTTGTAGATTCTTTGTTTTTTACTACTATTATTAAAACTCTTGACTCTACGATCGAAGCATCTGTTTTCATCTATTCTTTTGGAATTTTGTTATCACATTTTTTTTCGCTTTAACGTAACGTTTCATTGTGTCAATAATTGGGAACTTCGGATGCTCTTTGAGTTTAGAAACAAAAGGGTTTGGATTCTTCGAAGATGACAATATCAAATGTGGTAAGTAGGTGGTGAGTCACTATGTGTATATAAAAGTCTGTGTGTATATAAAAGTAGGTGGTGAGTCACTATGTGGTAAGTAGGTGGTGAGTCACTATGTGTATATAAAAGTATTTGTAATACTACTTCCTATACTATGTGTATATAAAAGTCTTGTGAAATGTAAATTTCGACCATGCAAAATGCATCTTGCGGATCAAAATACTATGAACTATATAAACTTGATTGTGAAATTGCTTGTGAAACCCACAATCATGAACTTCATGTGTTGGTTACTTGGTTTAGATTATCAATCTTTATATACCATAGGTATTTAACTAAATGTAAATTAATAATATTACTATATACTACTATATTTTATATCCAAAGACTATTTATAGTCAATGATTATACTTTTTTAACTTGTAATCAGAAATTTCGTACATTTTATAATTTTACATGTAATCAAGTTTTACAAGACACTCATGGAGTCATGGATCTTCTCCTCATAAGTCCATATAACTCATATACTTTATCTTTCCTCTACCGTGCGTTATTATTGTGTTGAAAGCTTGAAGCTGCTCGTGTGAGTGCTTATCTTACTTGGATTGGAGAAGGATTGAAGAGAATGGGGCCACATTGTAGGTATCAGCCACGCCGGCTACACCTTCCTTTACAAAGTCATCCGGTGACTCGAGGTTCGTGTCAGCCTGTAGAAACATGATAACAGAGTCGATCATGGAATTAGAGAAATTAAAGAAGAGTAAATAAAGAAAGAAAGACTGACCACACGGAACCATTGTTTTCCCTGTCGTGGCTGTGGAATCAGAGCCTTGACAAAGTAATCATGGGCGTTGAATGCCACATAGATGTCACGGCCACCTACACCGTCATGGAGCCTGCAAGAAGAATCACTTATCAATCTGAAATCCGATTTACTCGCTAAGCAGTATAACATACTAAGTAAGAAACTTTGGGACTTTTGTGTCTTACGTGAAAGCTAGGAACTTGCTCTCAGGGTTGTGCCAATTATCTTCATGCCATGTAATCTCGCTCTTTAGATAAACATTGCACATTCGTGATTAGCATTCAATTTCACGGAATACATCATAAATATATAAACAAAGAGGAGGTTAGCTACTTTGCTGAGGAAATTTTCGTGCTTGAAGACATGGTGTGAATGTCGGAACTTGATCACCTCCGAGAAAAATCTGAAATGGTTCTGCTTCTTTGCATCCAGCTGGATAAAGTGAAGATATGGTTACAGTGTACATGGGGATGGGGGATTCCATAATAAGTAGAGAAGAACAAACAACAACATTTAAGACTTGCCTCCTTCCACTGGAAATTGTTGAGAGCGGTATCATGACCGTAGCTATTGTTATTACCATACCGCGTATGTCCATATTCGTCTCCCATTAGCATCATTGGTGTTCCCTGATCGTTGATCAGAGTTGGTCTCATACGAATTTAGGATTCTCAACAGTATTTAAACAGGTGTATGTTGGCAGTACGAACCTGAGAAATCATCAAAGCTAAATGAAAGTTCTTCATTTGCCGAGTACGTAAAGATTTGATGTGAGCATCGCCAGTTTCCCCTGTCAAGAAACAGATTATTAAAACTTGAATGCTGTAATAAGAAATTATACATAGGAACCATCAATGCTTGAATGTTGTGAAGTGAGGTTCTAACTGTACCTTCAAAACCACAGTTCCAGCTATGATTGTCATTACATCCATCATTTCCTCCTTCTCCATTGGCCTCATTGTGCTAAAATGCAGAAAAAGATAAATAAAGTAGACTCATTCGGGTTTTAAAAACAATACATTGGAAATCAAAAATTACCTTCAAATTGTAAGATACAAGATCGCGCAATGTGAATCCATCATGTGCAATGATGAAATTTACACCGTGGTAAGGCTTCCGCTGGTTTACCTATAGAAGAGAAGAGGGGAAGTGTCACGTTATCACGAAACCTATTCAAAATTTTACTCGTGTTAAACTGCATCTTCGCTTTACCTGAATAAACTTCAGAATTCATACGAAACATAATAACTTGAAAGAATCTTACCTGGTAAAGATCAGAAGATCCTGAAATCCGAGTAGCAAAGCTTCCTTTCATGCCGCTGTCGCCCTATCAATATGGAAGATTAGAGTGTTTTCGCCAGAAGTCATGCCTTTCCAAGACCAGGTGACAAATATACTCTAATATTCTATACCTTGATAAATCTTCTAACATCATCCCGGTACATCCCATTCCACTCAGCCCACCTGACTTGGGAAAAATCCAGTAGCCATACCAGTTACACAAAGTTGACAACCCCAGAACTTTGGAAGGAACTACCAAGTATAGTACTATTTAGTTATGAAGCTAAAACTATTACCTATCCCAATTTGGAAACTTCCCGACTAGATATAATCCTCCACAATCCCAAGGCTCTGCAATTATTTTACATCTTGACAGAACGGAATCCTTGGCAATTGCCTGTATCGATAACAAATTTCAAAAAGAACATCATGGCAACAATTTTCTATTGTATTTTCTGAAAATGCAAGGACAATGCATTAAAACCTACCCTTATCAGTGGGGGAGCACTGAGTGGAGATCCATCTGTTGCTCGGCAAAGCACACTAGCAAGATCAAATCGGAAACCATCCACGTGATATTCAGTGACCCTGCAGTCAGGTAAAGGGAAGAAAGAAGAACCATGAATAATTTAACTATGTGAAGTAACCACAATATGTCAAGAAGATAAAAAAATAAACAAGCAACTCTTTCACATCAATGTCATGTTGTTCAGGATAAATTTCAAAATATTTGGTCCAATTATTTACAGTGGCTTTCATAGATAGTGTTCATACCAGTGCCTTAAGCTATCTAGTATTAGTTCCATAACAACAGGATGGTTACAGTTCAGTGTATTCCCTGGAAACAGAAAACAAAAGAAACGTTGAGCACACATATTACAGCTCATTACTGTAAACTAAACTTTCATTTGAAGTATGGATTGTCAAAAGTAGAGCCTCGAATATAAGCTTCAAAATAAATTACCACATCCAGAAAAGTTAAGCAGTTGGTTGTCTGGATCAAGCATGTAATAAACCTGAAGAATAGATCTCACTGTTTAGAGTTCCAAGATAAGAAAAGAAATAAACTGACATGAAAGTTAATCCTCTTTATGACTCACCTTGTTGTCTATGCCACGAAATGAAGTGGTATACGGGTATTTGTCATCTGCTTCATTGGTATGATTATAAACTACGTCCAAAATGACCTGCAGAGATAAAATTGTAAGAATACTTCTGAAGAATAATCAGTAACAATAAGTTCAAAAATGATCAAACTTCATAGGCCAAAAAGTTATTAGAGGTCTCAATAAAGAGGGGGGAAGAGAACGGCATTGCTACCTCTATACCAGCAGAATGTAAGGCTTTGACCATTTCTTTAAACTCTTTCGAAGCTTTAATAGGATCTCCCTCGCCACTAGCATAACGACTCATTGGAGCAAAAAAGTTAACTGTTGAGTAACCCCATGTGTTAACCTAGAAAAAATCTCTTTCAGATACGAGGAGGACTGGAACTTCCATTGATGAAGCTTAATTTCTATTGAAATAAGAAGAATGTTTATGGCGATCGTGGAAACAAGACCTGTAAAAAAAATTAGAATCACAAAGAAATGATTTTTGCTGATTCGTGATTACCATGTGTTCTCTAGGGTTAGGGCGCCTCTGAAGCTCCAGTTCATCGAACTCAAACACTGGCAATAACTCCACTGCGTTTATACCCAGATCTTGAAGGTATGGGATCTTTAAAGAGATGAAAAAAGAGAGGCTTTGTAAAACATAGAAGCAGATGAAAGATATCTTCAGTATCTATAATAATAAGCTTTTTTACACTTTTCATGTTTTACTGGTAAATGAATCCTGATCATGGCTCAACATCCTCTAGCACGAATACTTAGTAATTTTAGCATCTCAACATACTTTTGAGGTAATATACAGTTTACCTTCTCAATGAGACCAAGATAACTGCCCCCTATATCTGGATCCATCCCACTGGATTCATCAGCAGTAAAAGCACGAACATTCATTTCATAAATAACAAGATCCTTCTGTAAAACAGTAACAAAAGGATTAAAAAGTTACAGGAAAATTGAAACACAGTAAGAAACCTGGGCAAAAACCATAAATTCTGTAGTAATATAAATTCCATAATCCACTGAGAAAAATAGCTCATCAACAGGATTGTGCAACTAGTAGCTGAAGGAGAGAAATAACATTTCTACCTCAGGTATGTCAGGGAACTTGTAGTCATCTCCCCAGTTAAATGGCGAGCTTTCGAAGTCATAAGTTCCATAAAATTGAGCAAACGTTTGGCTACTATGTCCAAAAGAGCTACGGCCTTTAACAAGCTTAGCATAGGGATCCAAAAGCACAATACTAGGGTCAAACCGATGTCCTTGTTGCCATTCTCCAGGACCATCAATACGGTAACCATAAAGGACATTTCTGGGAGGCAAATCCTATCATAATGTAAAAAAAAAAAAAAAAACTTCAAAACCATGAATAGTGAGAAGAGAGCGCAAGAAATAAAAACTGTCTAAAGAAGTTCCTAGGCGTATGATACAACCTCAACACAAATGTGCCAAGTATCTCCAGTCTTGTTCACACTAGGATCCAAAACCAAGTTGATCATACCATCATCATTCGAATCATCCTTATCACTGCCACCAAAAAGAACATGAGCATTCAGATATTAAGCAAGTAAAACACAAACAAACTTCAAAATCTCCTTAAGAAAAAAACGAATACCTCTGAGGAAGTGATAAGCAGAGTGTGACAGAAGTAGCATTCTGAGAAAACAAAGCAAAATTGATTCCTTTGTCGAGTTTGGACACACCAAGAGGAGAAACCTCACCAGAAGAAACTTTCAATGATTCTCTTCTAGTCTCCGTCATTGTAGATGATGATGCTTCTTCCTACACAGAAGGAAGCAGCCATAATGAATCACTAGAGAAGAGTTTTAAAAGGACTAAAACAACAAGAGACTTACCTCAACCACGCGTTCTTGTGCCCGACGAGAAGAGACCTTAAGTGTAGAACGATCCTTAACCTAACTAGGATGAAACAATGAAGATCATATATGATATAACTCGGTAAAACCTAAGAAACAGAAGGAGACTGAGGAGATTGATTACAAAGAAGAAGAAGAAGAAGAAGACGTGCCTTACGGGAGAAAATTCGAAGTCCAGCCACTTTCCTACTCAATTTCAGTCTACAAATACGAATCAAAACTCAAATCACATGATTCTAAGAGAAGGAGACGAAGAATTGAGTAACTAACCCCATGGGAATGGTGAAGCTAGAGAATGCATTATGGAGCGACGGAGGTGAACTGGAAGTAAATAAATCACATGAGGAAGAAGATGAAGTAAGCATCTCTTCTTTGCTTCAACGATCGGAGTTTACAGATTCTTATTTTTGTACTAGTAGTAGTAATGAGATTCTCGGGAGAAAGGGCCGGGTTTTGTGATTGTGATGGGACTAATTTGGGAGAAACAATGAGAATCGTTCATTCCAAGTGATTGCCACGTGAACGGGGAAGCGTGAGTCCTTCTTCTTCTTGTGTTTAGCTTTCATTGTTTTCTGGGAAATTTTTTTCTCGATTTGTCATTTTTCTCGCAAAATATCTTCCTTCTTGTACGAGAGAGAAGAGGGGGAGTGTGGTTTGATCCGAATCACAACATTTGGTACAATAATTTGGAGATTGAACCGGTTTATCTCGGATTCTATTCTTAGAGGAAAGACTTGGAATGGTCCAGAGGTTTTATGTCTCGCCAATTTAGTGTGTAAACGTAACTAACTTGGAAAGAGATAGATACACGTTGTTTTCACCTCTCCATACTAGTACTAGTACTACAGTACAATGTCTGTCCTCTGCCGCTGTGCGGGTTTGTTTTTTAAAAAAGCTAGAGTTTCTTCTTCTATACAAGTTTAAAATTTCAGCTCGATGTAGTCTCGGTCTTCGGCCAACCCATATGCTTATGCCACAGTCCTTTTCTTTCTTATCCCCAGACCGATTTGTCCCCATTCACCAACAAAAACGTCTATCACTCTACCCATGGTAGACCAATCAAATCATCATACCAAAATGATGTCCGAGCCCCATTCTTTACAGAATTTCTTGGCTACATCTTTGTGTTTGATTAGTTTTCTCCGCATCCACGATTCCATACTTGTGGTTTGGTTTGTTTCATTGACCAAAACGTAGGTATATCTCAAGATGAATCTTGTAACAATCATATAATTAATGAATCAATGATGTCTTTAGTAAATCTCTTTAATTACATAAATTTATTTTATTATGTTTTCTTCTTTTTGTTAAAATATACTCCACGTGCTTCCATTAGAAAGAAAACAGAAAAACCTAAATGCTGTCGGCGACTAAGCTTCCAAGAGATCTCAAAGAAGAGATGTCCACTTCCTGAGCAGAGTTTCTAGCATCTTAATCTTTCAAAGGTTCCAATTGTTATGTCATCTTCGCAACATCAGCAAAACCTTATAATTTGGTATGACAATTGTTTGGGCCTTGTTTCTTAGTTTTGGGCCTTTCTTAAAAAAGCAAAAACCCTATACCCTATATTTTCTCTCACCTTTTCTTCTGCAAAAGCTCCTCCTCTTCTTCTTCTTCTACTTCTTCTTCTTCTTCATTTCGAAATCACCAAAGTTTCGATTTTTAACAATACATTTGTGTTTTTTCTTCAGATTTGGAAGATGACACTAGGGTTGTTATTGGGTATTGGGAGATCATTCCGAAGAAAGCGAGCTTCGTCGCTTGACATTCTCTCTCCCAAACGAGCTCCTCGAGACTTTTACAAGGGGAAAAACTGTAAACCTTCTGGTTTCCACACTCGTAAAGGTTTCATTTTTTTTTTTCAATCCAATTTGAGAGAATCATTCTAAATTAAAAAAAAAAAAAAAAAAAATTGTTTCTTGATGATGATGCAATGTTGTTTTGAGTTTTAGATGCATGAAAAGCTATCGACTTTGAACTCAATTTTGCCCTTTTTTTTTTATGCTGCAATTGAGATTTTAAGTTGTTTCAGTGTACCATTTGTTTAGTAATTGAGGATTGATACAAAGTTGTTTGAATTAGATGTTTGCAATCTCTATTATCAGCCAAGTTTGATTATATTTTTGGTGGAAAGCTGAGAACTGGAACTCAAAATTTGGCAAATCCCTTCTCAAACTTGCTGCAATTAAGATTTAAGTTGTTTTACAAGTTGCATTTGTGTAGTTGTTGGTTAGGGAAATAGTAACCAGATATGATATGACTAAGTTTTTTGAATTTTAGATATATGTAATCTGAGGAAAGTGATTTTACATGGTTTTAAGATACCAGATTCTTTAGGAGAAAAGTTACCAAGTTTGAACTCTATTTTGATCATAGAATTGTTTGTAGATGTATAATATGTAATTATTGAGATTTGGTTTCTGGACTTTATTTTACACTATTTCTTTAACTTTTGTGTCATGGTTTGCAGGAGGATATGTTGTGCAGCCAGATAAGTTGCCAAACTATGTTGTCCCTGATCTGACCGGCTTTAAGGTTTTCGTTTCACCCTTCACTCTTATGTCCCTTTTTCTTTGATTCCTCTATATAAATAGGTGACTAAGTAGCTTGCATCCTAATCAGGCATTAGTGAATCCCTTGCCTAAGTAGCTTGCATCCTAATTGAACATACTCCTTAGGAACTTGAAATGGAATGCTTACTTCTTGCAGGTAGCTAGCTTGTTGTGTGTTTTGTATTCCATCTAAATTATCTGTTCCTTTTCTTTTATTCCTCTATATAGATAGCTGAGTATGTAGCTTGCATCTTAATCGAACATGATGAGAACAACTCCCTTTAAAAATCCTTACAAGTCAGACGCGCCTTAAGTTTGTGATCATGCTGATCTTTGCTGAAAACCTGCAGTTTTTTTTTTTTTGTTTTTTACTTGCTGCATTAACCAATCTTGTTTGTGTGCGTTTTAAGCTTTGCTGATGAACATTTGTATTTTACAGCTGAAACCATATGTCTCTCAATGCCCTGTAAACGTCAACAAAACAAACGAGTCAACTGAAGCTTCCAAGTGAAAAGTCCGAAGGAATATGTGTTTTAAGTCTTCATTAGCTTCACTTCAAGGACTATGTTTTTACTTTTTACTATGATCCTTATTACTCGTTTTTGTTAATCAAAAACCACTAGCAAGTTGTTGCGACACTGAGTTAATAAAGATAGAAGCTTTGAATTGAAATCCAACTATCCTAGTCTCCATATTTTTCTCCTCTTCAATTCCTCCTTTACTCTTTGACTTTACCACTTCAAGATTATGATTTATGCAAATAAACCTTTTTAATATATTGTAATAAAAGTTATTAAATAATTTCAAATAATAATAGATTAAACTTGTAATAAGATTTTTTATTAAATTAATCAATAATATAAGTATTAATATGAATAAACTATTTTTGAAAAAAAAAAAAGAGTTAAATGATGAAATCAAATAGAGCAATATGATTGGGAGATTTGGATAACAGAGAATCCACAAAAGTGTATCCTTCACAAAACCAAAACACACTCTCTCTCCATTTCAGACATCTCTTTCTCTCTCTCTCTTCTCTGTCTCATCACAAACCAAAAAAATGGGAGGAGTGTCCTTCCTCTCAACTGTTCCTTCCTTCACCAACACAACCAATCATCAACATCTCACTACACTCTCTTCTTCTTCACATCGCTCTGTGAGTTTGTCAACCTGTCACATTCTTCTTTTCTTCCAACCCATTTAATATATTCTTATGCTAACAGTTTTGAAATGACCATCAAATTCAGGCTGTGATACGATGTTGCAAGATTGATCCTCAAGTTTCCGGCGAAAGTTTATCTTTCAACCGCCGTGATGTTCTCACCCTCGCCGGCACTGCGGTCGGAATGGTACCTTAACACTTGACTCAATTCTTGAAGTTCATATCTTTATGTCACATTTGATGAGTTCTTGGCAGTGATGATCTCTCTTGTTAGGAATTAATAGGCAATGGCTTCATTAATCATGTGGGTGATGCGAAAGCTGCTGACTTGAATCAGCGTAGACAGCGATCCGAGCTTTTATGTGAGTTTTGAAACAAGAACATTAGTGTAGAGTACCAAGAGGTTGTTTATTGGCGCTAAAGGTTTCGTCTTTTACTATGCAGCAAAGATCAAGCTTACGCTTTCGAGCACCATTAAGTCTAAACCTGAGCTTGTACCCTCCATACTCAAACTAGCACTTAATGATGCAATGACTTATGATAAGGTCAGACTTCATAAAAGTCTCTTATCCATCTCTCTCTGGTGATTGCACAACTCTTTTTACCCTTAATGATCTTGTTTTTTTTTATTTNGTCTAGGCTACAAAATCTGGAGGAGCTAATGGATCCATACGGCTAAGGTACTTACATGATGTAAAAGAACATTATCATAGTAGTCTTTACATGATGTCTTATGCAATCTTAGACTTTATGTTATATGTTGTGAAGCTCTGAGTTAAGTAGAGCAGAGAATGAGGGGCTTTCTGATGGGTTGGGTTTGATAGAGGAACTGAAGAAGGAGATTGACTCTATCTCAAAGGGTGGGCCTATATCATATGCAGATCTCATTCAATTGGCAGGTGATGATGTTATAAGCGTACACCAAAACTTGGTCATGGGCAGCATTTATCATTGTGAAACTGAAGTCTCTTTCTTGGGTTGGTTTTTTTGTAGGACAATCAGCGGTCAAGTCTACGTTTTTAGCATCAGCAATCCGCAAATGTGGTGGAAATGAAGAAAAAGGGAACTTACTTTACACAGCATATGGTTCAGCTGGTCAGGTAGACAATGCCATGCTATGTTGATTGTTGAGGCTCTTATGCGTTTTGAGATGTGACACATTGTTCAAATCGAGACTGAACTGTTGTGAAATCTATTAGTGGGGCTTGTTTGATAGAAATTTCGGAAGGACTGATGCAACAGAGGCAGATCCAGAAGGCAGAGTCCCACAGTGGGGAAAAGCAACTGTGCAAGAGATGAAAGATAAGTTCATTGCCATTGGATTGGGTCCTCGTCAGGTACAAGATTTTGGGTTTCAAAATACGGTTAGGGGATCAAGATCAGTCAATAGTTTACTAATCTGTATTTGAAATCAATGTTTGGTGTATTTGTAGCTAGCTGTGATGTCTGCATTCTTGGGTCCTGATCAAGTCGCAACAGAACAGCTCTTGGCTACTGACCCGCAAGTTGCTCCATGGGTTCAGAAGTACCAACGAAGCCGTGAAACCGTATCTCAGACAGATTACGAGGTTTGTTTTCACTTGACTTCCCTCCCTGATCATATATATTCATCTACTTCAAACTCAAGCTCATGTTTGATTAATAAACATATTTGCAGGTTGATCTGATAACAGCATTCACAAAGCTAAGTTGCTTAGGACAGCAAATCAACTTCGAGGCATACACGTATCCCGTCGAACGGATCAATCTGAGCAAACTCAAGCTATAAGTTATTTACACTATATGTATAATATAACCTGAGAGTAACCTTGAACTCATTCCGCAATTGATTGCTGAAATAAACCAAAGATTTTTCTCGACATTGAAACAAAAAAGGTTGAATCCATTACAAACAAAGAAACAGTTCAAATAAGTCAAATCACGATAAAATGGAAACAGATTAAAGAAAAATAATAGAAAATGAGTTTTCGCATCCACGTTTAAGAAAAGCAAACAAGGACAAGAATTAGACTGCCTCAGAGAGCTTCGGGATAAAAGGAAATCAGAAACCAACACAGAAACTCCTCCAAGAGAAAAACATATTAATGGAGAAGTTTTAGATACTGAAACAACAACAAATTCGCCGCAAGACTTAAGATTGTTGCTGTTCTTCAGCAGGTTTTGCTGCTGCTGGTGCTGCTTCTTTGATGTCATCAGCAGCATCGTCCTGATTACAAACATTCGACAATATCATCATACTCAGAATCGGACCAGAAGAGAGAAGAAATGAGGAATGCATCAAAATGAAAACTAAGCAATTTGATTTCCATATCTAGTCTTCCACAATGGCTTATCTTGCTCATGGTTCAGATCTCAAGCAACAGAATAGGATTAAAAACATTTGACAATCACTAAAATCAGATTCAGACCAGAAGAATCAAGAAAAGAGGAATGCACCGAAATGTAAACTAAACCAGTTGATTTCCAAATCTAGTCTTTCACAGTTACTTGATAAGGCTCATGATTTCAGTAATCAAGTAACAAACAGGATAAAATACATTTGACAATCATTAAAAATCAGAATCAAACTATAAGAATCAAGAATGCAACATGCAAATCTAATCTTCATCAATGGCTTAATAAGTCTCATGGTTTCAGAAATTAAGCAACAAAACAGGAGTAAAGACATCTGATAATCACTAAAATGTAAAATCAGACCAGAATAATGGATCAAAATGTAAACTAAACCTTTTGACTTCCAATTCTAGTCTTTCTTAATGGCTTAAACAGGCTATTGGATTCAGAGATCATTTTATTAAGAAACAAAACAGGCTTACACAGGTCAACCCATTTGATGAAATCACTACAATCAGAATCAGGTCAGAAGAATGCATTAAAATGTAAACTAAACAGATTTATTTCCAAATCGGCTAATGGTTTCAGAGATCAAGCAACTAAAACAGGCCAGAAGTTGCATTAAAATGTAAAACTAAACCATTGACTTTATAAGGCCAAAGTAGAAATACCTGCATGTCAGAAGTCCAGAGAGTGAGGTTATCACGAAGAAGCTGCATAATCAAAGTACTGTCCTTGTATGACTCTTCACCAAGAGTATCCAATTCAGCAATTGCTTCATCAAACGCCTAATGAATCCATAAACAAAACTTATCAACAAACACACATACATAAACCAGCAATACATAACCCATTGAAAACACATGATTCTGATAAAGTCAAACCTGCTTAGCGAGGTTACAAGCACGGTCAGGAGAATTGAGAATCTCATAGTAAAACACAGAGAAGTTCAACGCAAGACCAAGACGAATCGGATGAGTAGGAGCCAATTCAGAGTTAGCAATGTCCTGCACAACAAAAACAAAGCCAAAATCTCACAAACCTAGATCAAACAAAATCAAGTCAAAACGAAACGAAACCAGATCGGAGACATGAGATCAAAACCTGAGCAGCTTTGTAAGCAGTGAGTGTATGTTCAGCAGCATCTTTCCTCTCTTGACCAGATTTGAACTCAGCCAAGTATCTATGGTAATCACCTTTCATCTTAAGGTAAAACACCTTCGAATCTCCAGAAGCAGCAGCGGGGACGAGGATCGTATCGAGAAGCTTGAGGATACCGTCACAGATATCGGAGAGCTCGGTTTCGATTTTGCTTCTGTAGTCACGGATCAAGGAAACGTGGTCGTCGTTGCCGCGAGACTCTTCCTTCTGTTCAATCGATGAGATGATCCTCCACGAGGCACGGCGAGCTCCGATCACGTTTTTGTAAGCGACGGAGAGGAGGTTACNCCAATTCAGAGTTAGCAATGTCCTGCACAACAAAAACAAAGCCAAAATCTCACAAACCTAGATCAAACAAAATCAAGTCAAAACGAAACGAAACCAGATCGGAGACATGAGATCAAAACCTGAGCAGCTTTGTAAGCAGTGAGTGTATGTTCAGCAGCATCTTTCCTCTCTTGACCAGATTTGAACTCAGCCAAGTATCTATGGTAATCACCTTTCATCTTAAGGTAAAACACCTTCGAATCTCCAGAAGCAGCAGCGGGGACGAGGATCGTATCGAGAAGCTTGAGGATACCGTCACAGATATCGGAGAGCTCGGTTTCGATTTTGCTTCTGTAGTCACGGATCAAGGAAACGTGGTCGTCGTTGCCGCGAGACTCTTCCTTCTGTTCAATCGATGAGATGATCCTCCACGAGGCACGGCGAGCTCCGATCACGTTTTTGTAAGCGACGGAGAGGAGGTTACGTTCTTCGACGGTGAGTTCGTCTTTGTCAACGGCTTTCGCGACTTTTTCCATGAATTCGACCATCTCTTCGTAACGCTCGGCTTGTTCCGCGAGTTTCGCCATGTATACGAACTCTTCCCTTGCTGATGAAGCTGCTGGTGCCGCCATTGTTGTTTAGATCGGAGATGATGAACAAAGGAAGACGAAGATGATTCTCAGATCGGCGAACGAGAGAGAAAGAGAGAGAGAGAGAGAGAGAGACTTTTTTCTTTTTTTTTTTGCTGGGCTCTTTTTGTTTTTGTTTATATTTAGGAGTGTTGTGTGTTTTTTTAATGAATGAGTGGGGAGCGACGATTACGGTAAGGAGAAGAGAGGAGAGCCGTTGGATTGAAAGCTGGCATAAACACGGATTCTTAACGAAAAAAGGCGCTGGCTTTTCATATCCTTTTTAGGTCAAGTTTGAATTTTTCAATGATTATAAAGGGTATCATGGTCATTTAGTTTTTCTGATCAAACTTATATGAATATCATTAGGCCATGTTTATAGAGGGATCACCTCACCTGATCTTGGGGTTTAAAAAAATAAAATTTAGTGAATAGTAGTCCTAAGATCAGATGAAATGATCTTAATTAAGATCATTTCTTTCCTTTAGCAGCTGACACGTCAGCACAAGATCATATGATGAAATGATCTTAGTTAAGATCAGTTCTCCATATGATCTTGTGCTGACGTGTCAGCTGCTAAAGGAAAGAAATGTTTTTTTTTTTTCATTTCATTCCAGTTTTAATTTTCATTTTTCTTCTTCTCTCTGTCTGGACACGCGATTTCGCGATTTCACGAGAGAATTATTTCCGTCATCGTCTTCTCCTCTGTCCGGCGATTGAAACACCGGGGCGACCGTCTCCTAGTCGTCTCCTCGTCTCCTCGTCTCGTCGTCTACTCCGGAGCCACCGATTATCGTCGTCTCCTCTGTCTCGCGAAGTCTAGACATCTCTTCTACGTCGCGAAGCTGAAGATCTCGTCGTCTTCTCCGTCTCCTCTGTGTCGTCGGCTAGGTAATCTCTTCTGTCTCGTCGTCTTCTCTGTTTCATTTGGTTTTAGGGTTTCGAATTTGGGGAAAGTTTGATTTTGGGTTTCGATTGGTTTTAGGGTTTCGATTAAAATTGATTTAGGGTTTCGATTTGGGGGATAATTGATTTTTCCCCCAAATTAAAATTGATTTAGGGTTTCGATTCGATTTAGGGTTCCGAATTTGGGGGAAAATTGATTTAGGGTTTCGATTAGATTTAGGGTTTCGAATTTGGGGGAAAATTGATTTAGGGTTTCGATTAGGTTTTGTTTTAGGGTTTCGAATTTGGGGGTAAACTGAGTAATAAGGGTTTCGAATTTGGGGAAAAATTGATTTAGGGTTTAGGGCGTTTGATTATAGCGTTTGTTTTATTGATCTTATTGCCTTTGATTATAGTGTTTGTTGTATTGTTACTAATCATGAATGGATTTTGGTTTGTTTATGAGGCATGTAGGTGAGGTTTAGCAGGGCGATTTAAATTGGACCACCGCAAACAACATTCATCTAAAGTAAAAGGTTAGTACCACTCACTAAAAGGAAAGTTAATGTAATTGCTTGAAAATTAAAGTTTGTTTGGTTGTAGTCTATACTTATTTTCATTGTCTTGGTTGAAAAGTATTGTTATTGGTTGAAAAGTTGAAAAGTATTATGCGGTGGTGTTATTTTCATTGTCTTGGTTGAAAAGTATTTGTTATTTTCATTGTCTTGGTTGAAAAGTTATTGTGATGGTGATTGCGAGAGTGTATGTTGGTTGTTTCATTGTGATAGTACAAAGTTATTGTGATGGTGATTGCGAGAGTGTATGTTGGTTGTTTCATTGTGATAGTACAAAGTTATTGTGATGGTGATTGCGAGAGTGTATGTTGGTTGTTTCATTGTGATAGTACAAAGTTATTGTGATGGTGATTGCGAGAGTGTATGTTGGTTGTTTCATTGTGATAGTACAAAGTTATTGTGATGGTGATTGCGAGAGTGTATGTTGGTTGTTTCATTGTGATAGTACAAAGTTATTGTGATGGTGATTGCGAGAGTGTATGTTGGTTGTTTCATTGTGATAGTACAAAGTTATTGTGATGGTGATTGCGAGAGTGTATGTTAGTTGTTTCATTGTGATAGTACAAAGTCATTACTTCTCTAAAACACTAAATGTCTATGTTGTGATGGTCTATGTTGGTTGTTATTATCTGAAACATTAAATGTCTTTTATTTACTGCTGATGTGACTGAAGTAGGTATAAATGGTTATTTAGAATTAAAATTCTCCAACAACACCAAACTTTTAATTTAATGATCTTCTCTATATTAACCAATCTCTAAATCATCTTCTTTCGTAAATCATCTTTTTCTTAAGACATAGCTACTTCTCTTCCTCATCTTGTTTCGTAAATCATCTTTTTTCTTAAGACATAGCTACTTCTCTTCCTCATCTTGTTTCGTAAATCATCTTTTTTTTTAAGACATAGCTACTTCTCTTCCTCATCTTGTTTCGTAAATCATCTTTTTTTTTAAGACATAGCTACTTCTCTTCCTCATCTTGTTTCGTAAATCATCTTTTTTTTTAAGACATAGCTACTTCTCTTCCTCATCTTGTTTCGTAAATCATCTTTTTTTTTAAGACATAGCTACTTCTCTTCCTCATCTTGTTTCGTAAATCATCTTTTTTTGTAAGACATTGCTACTTCTCCTCCTCGCCTTATTCCGTTTTCATTCACTACTTCCGTTTTAAAAATTTTTTCCTATGGAATCAAATAATAATCCTAATAGTCAGTCTCAATCCTACTTTAGTCTTCTAAACTTCCCCTACGACAGCTTTGCTCCAAATGTAAACCTTGGATCCCCTCAAATCCCTTCTTTTTGCTCGCAAACCAGTCCACAGCCGAGTCAACCTCCTACTCAAACTGAAGAGACAGCAGAACAACGTAGGGAGAGAAGGATATGGTCCGCAAAAGATGACTTAGTGTTAATAAGCGCCTGGTTAAACACATCGAAGGATGGGATTGTTGGGAACGATCAACCGTCTGGATCCTTCTGGAAGCGCATTGGTGATTACTATGCAACAAGCGATCATGTCCTTGGTGGTGGTGAACCAAGGCTCCGTGATCATTGTAGACAACGCTGGCAAAAAATCAGCAGGGAGGTCAGTAAGTTCTGTGGAGCATACGCAGAGGCAAAGGCTGAGAAAGCTAGTGGCATGAATGATGTGGATATTCTGCAGAATGCTCACCAACTATACACGAAGCTGTACAAGAAGAAGTTTAGTTTGGAGTATGCTTGGAATGTGCTTCGCTATGAACAGAAATGGATTAATAATGAGCCTATGAACCCCACTCCAAAGACAACCACCTCTTCCAAAAGAAAAGCGGATGAAGATGTACCATCGTCAGGGTCTGTTGTGGGTGAGCAGGAGAGCAGGCCTGCTGGAATAAAGGCAATGAAAAAGGCGAGGAACAAAGGTAAAGAGAAGGCTGCACCATCCACAGATTTTAGTCAAATGTGGGAAATTAAAAAGAAGGATTTAGAGGGCATGAAGGAACTTCAAAAGATGTCCATTCTTGACACTCTCATTGCCAAGAAAGAAACGCTAGATGAAGATGAAAAAGCTCTAAAAAAAAAGCTAATGGCTGAACTGTTTTAGCTTTAGGGTTTATGCTTGTTTAATTTTAGTTTTATATGATGTTTTTAATGAATCGGCTTATATTTATTTGATGTTTATGTATTTCCAGAAACTTTAATGAATGTTTTTAATGAATGTTTTCAGAAATTTTAGTTTCATATGATGTTTTTAATGAATCGGGTTATATATGTTTATGTATTTTCAGAAACTTTAATGAATGTCGAATGTTTGGTTTGTTTTGGTTTCAGGTTGTGGAAGACATGTTCTCTGACTATGACGAGGGAATAAACAGCCCCTTAAACTATAGTTCCGATACAGAAGATGAGGCTGAGACTGCTTACTATGAACCGCAACCATTAAACCGTGAAGCTGGTCCATTACCTAGTCTGTCGAACCGTGAAGCTGGTCCATTACCTAGTCTGTCGAACCGTGAAGCTCAACCCAAGGACGAAGTGATCCAACTCAAGGAGCAAGTAATCCAACTCAACGACCAAATGATACAGCTCAAGGTTCTTGTGATCCAGCTGACGGACAAAGTGAACCAGCTGACGGACCGAGTGATCCAGCTGACGGACATAGTGAACCAGGTCAAGTAAATTATTGTCTTGAAAAGATGTTTGGTTGTTTCTTTTGGTGTTGCAACCCGTGATGTTGGCTGTTTGCGAATTATGAACCCGTGATGTTGGTTGTTGTTGTTTTTTTTTTGCGAATTATGAACCCGTGAAGTTGGTTGTTGTTGTTTTTTATTGCGAATTATGAACCCGTGTGTTTAGTTTGGAATTTGCCATTGATCAGTCTATATATATGAGACATTTGTTTCTCCCAACAAAACAAACATTTGTTTCTCTAAACAAAGCACAAACATTTCCTTCTCTCACCAAACTCAAATATTTCTTTCATTCATCAAGCAGAAATTTCCTTCTCACCCAAAACAAATATTTCTTTTCCTAAAAAACTATCACTTCTCACCACTACTCACAAATATTTCTTTTCCTAAAAAACAATCACTTCTCTTTCTTTCCTTCATTGCTATGGCATCTTCTTCCAACAAATTTCACTACCATTATGACCCAAATAATGATAGTTTAAACCAATACTTTCAAGAGCAATTTAATAACCAATTTGAAGCTGTTGAAGAAGCTATTCCGGTGGAAAGGAAACCACGTGAATATATTGATAGAAAACGAGAAGAAGGGCATGAACGTTTGTGGAACGATTATTTTTCTGATAATCCAACTTACAATGCTCACCACTTCTGGCGACGGTTTCGAATGAACAAGCCGCTGTTCTTGCATATTGTGAATCGTCTCAGTGAAGAAGTTCCATATTTTAAGCCAAAAAAGGATGCAACCTTCCGGAATGGTCTATCACCCCTACAACAATGTACTGCTGCAATTCGACTTTTAGCGTATGGGACTGCGACGGACTCGGTTGACGAATACATACGTCTTGCTGCTTGTACTGCTCGTAAATGTTTGGAACATTTTGTCGTCGGGATAGTTGACTTGTTTGGCACTGAATACCTACGCCGACCAACAGCAGAGGATCTTCAAAGGTTACTATTTTATGGAGAACAGAGGGGTTTTCCCGGGATGGTTGGTAGCATTGACTGTATGCACTGGCAGTGGAAAAATTGCCCAACCGCTTGGAAAGGAATGTATTCAAGAGGCACCGATAAGCCAACAATTGTTTTGGAGGCAGTAGCTTCACAAGATCTCTGGATATGGCACGCATTTTTTGGAGCTCCAGGTACTTGTAACGATTTAAATGTCCTTGATCAATCACCAGTATTTAATGACATTATTTACGGTCGAGCTCCCGAAGTTACGTACTATGTCAACGGAAATGAGTATAATTTGGCTTACTATCTGACGGATGGTATTTACCCGGAGTGGGCGACATTTGTTAAATCCATCCCACAACCACAACATCCGAAACATCGTTTATTTGCACAGAAACAAGAAGGTGCACGAAAAGATGTTGAGCGTGCATTTGGAGTCTTGCAATCTAGGTTCGCCATGATTAAAAATCCAACTCTTTTATGGTCCAAGGGTAAAATTGCATATATAATGAGAGCATGTCTCATACTGCATAATATGATTGTCGAAGATGAACGAGATTCATACACACTCTATGATGAACAAGAATTCCAACAAGAAGATGGAACTGGAACTACTCCAGATCTTACCTTTTCAGTAACTATGTCTTCAAATCTTGAAGGTTTAGGTGATGGTCATACATTAATTCGTGATAAACAAGCACATCGCAAATTAAAGGAGGATTTGATTGAGAATATTTGGAATAAATTTGGTCATTTGTATTAATTAAATAAAATGTTTGTCTTCTTTAAATAATTAAGTAATAATGTTTTTTTTTTAATTTTAATAAAAGTTGTATAAGTTTTCAATTAAAATGTTATTTTATAAATTTTAATAATTGTAATATGTTTAATAAGAAAATTAATAAACATTATATTAAATAGTTTTAAATATACTTAAATTATATATTAAACATTAATCTTTGTATTTATTCAATATTTTTAAATTTCTATAAGAATATTATATTATTAAATCTTAAGATCTTATACCTGTTCTCCCTATAACTAACTTCTTAACAAAAGATCTTAAGACCTGATCTTACAATATTTTTACATTATTTCTCATCTAAGATCACCTCCACATGATCCCCCTATAAATATGCCCTTATAATGTTAATGTTAATGTAATTTAATTTTTGTTGTTTAAAGATATTTCTATTTAAGAAAATAATTTAATATTTTATTTCCTATCTATTTTACTACAAATCTATTTTATATAGTTGGATTTTGAAAGTTAGCCATTAACAAAATTTTGACATGTGTCAAATTATCAATCTCAGATTTTGACATGTGTCAAGTTAATATTTAAAATGAGAAATTTGATTACAACAAAAATATAAAATATTTTTTTTTTTTTAAACTTAATAATGTAAAAAAATAATTATCAAAAATTACAGAATTTATTAAAAATACAAAGTTTTTTAAAATAATTATAAGGAGATTATATATATATATTTCATAAAAATTCGAAATTATAATATTATTTATTTATTTTTAATTTTTAAGTTATTAATTCTAAAAAAAAAATAGAAAAAGGGATTAAGTAAAAAATATACAGTTAATTATTAATTTTGAATTTTGTAAATACTCACCTCTATATAAACATAGATCGTCTCATATTTAAATTATTTATTCAAAAACATTGTTTTCAACTTTGTTTAATTGGGAAATATTTTTTAATGGGAAAGTAAATTTTTCTTATTTTTAAACCAAAATTTTCTCATACTTTTTACTTTTTCAGTTGGGAATAGGTAAGATTAATATGTTGACCAAAAAAAAAATTAATATATGCGTTTTCTTTTCCTAATACTGTATTTTAAAATTTATTGTAGTATTTTTAGATTGTTTTATTTAATTTATATTAATTATCTTTGAATTATTTGGAATTCATATATTGCAGTGATTATAATTTTTTATTGTTTCTTTAATTATGTCAAATTAATTTTCTTCTAATTTTTCAATGGTTATAACCCTTTTTTTTTTGCAAACATAATTGTTGCCATTATTCATTCATTCAATCTCAATGGAAGATAACAAGTAGAAGCTCATCAACCTAATGAATAGATAAAATAGGCTAATCAAACACAAGGTTACAACAAACATAGATAGATAGATTAGAAAAACATAAATCTTTGTTGATAGATCCATAGGAGCTCAAAGACTATGACACCATGGTTTGTGGAAAGGTTTAAAAGAATTAATTTGGCCACATATGTCACCAAAATGCACTTATTTTTCTGGTCAATGGTCTTGAGAGAACTTCATGATGGGTGACCTTCCTGGAAGTGATTGTCGAAACTGTGCGAGTGAGGACAAAACACACGAAAATATCATTTGTTGATTTGTAGGGTCTGTAAACAAGTTTTCAAAGCCTCCCGAACGTAACAAACCGGCCATTGAATATGGGTGGGTCCACGGGCCAGGAATAGATGTAGGGCCCACTTAGGAAGGTGGGCCCATGGACTGAAAGTGGACATGGGCTCACTAAGCAATGTGGCGGTTAAAGCGTTACAGAGACAGAGGCTACATCATGGTGTGTCAAAGATACTTCTAAGAATACATTGGAAATTTAACATTAGTTACTATCAAAAGATTTTGTGACGTTAGAAAAAGTTTTTTATTTGAATTGGTCGGAACAAGCCATTTTGAGATAGCAAAAAGACGTGAACATGTGCTCTCCACACAGAAAGAAGGCAAAGATGAGGTTCTCTCTATAGTGGAGAAGGTTGGACGCAAGGTTATTTCTCAAGGAAGGAAGGTGGAGGAGGTTGGACGCAATGTTATCTCCCCAAGGGAGGAAGGCAGAGCCAAGGTTCTCTCCACGGTGGAGGAGGTTGGACGCAAGGTTCTCTCTATAAGGAATGAGGGCGGAGCCGAGGTTTTCTCCATGGTGATGATCATTGATTAGTATATTATGTAATATATTTATTTTTTGAGCCGACAATTTTAGTAATTAAAAAACTATGCAGAAGTGAAAGTAAAATCTAAAAATGTTAAACGACCAATTGAGAGCAGACATTAATTAATATTTAAAAAAACTATGCAGATGTGGAAATAGTTATTTGTAGGATATAGTTTTTTAAAAGTAATATAGAAAATGTCTATGTTAATTCGACATTCATTAATATTTTAAAAAACTATGCAGATGTGGAAATAGTTATTTGTAGGATTTGTAGTGTAAAATTCAACACATTTAATCATATATATAAATTCATACTTTAATTTCACTAACTACTACTAATTTGTAACTGAAAATTCATACTTCAATTTCACTAATTACTACTAACTTGTAACTGAAATTATAAATTGTGAATTGACTATTGTTTTCCTCCATTCATTTTCAATTAAACACACTATCAATTAAAATTAAACACACTATCAATTAAAATTNTAATTTAATTTTTGTTGTTTAAAGATATTTCTATTTAAGAAAATAATTTAATATTTTATTTCCTATCTATTTTACTACAAATCTATTTTATATAGTTGGATTTTGAAAGTTAGCCATTAACAAAATTTTGACATGTGTCAAATTATCAATCTCAGATTTTGACATGTGTCAAGTTAATATTTAAAATGAGAAATTTGATTACAACAAAAATATAAAATATTTTTTTTTTTTTAAACTTAATAATGTAAAAAAATAATTATCAAAAATTACAGAATTTATTAAAAATACAAAGTTTTTTAAAATAATTATAAGGAGATTATATATATATATTTCATAAAAATTCGAAATTATAATATTATTTATTTATTTTTAATTTTTAAGTTATTAATTCTAAAAAAAAAATAGAAAAAGGGATTAAGTAAAAAATATACAGTTAATTATTAATTTTGAATTTTGTAAATACTCACCTCTATATAAACATAGATCGTCTCATATTTAAATTATTTATTCAAAAACATTGTTTTCAACTTTGTTTAATTGGGAAATATTTTTTAATGGGAAAGTAAATTTTTCTTATTTTTAAACCAAAATTTTCTCATACTTTTTACTTTTTCAGTTGGGAATAGGTAAGATTAATATGTTGACCAAAAAAAAAATTAATATATGCGTTTTCTTTTCCTAATACTGTATTTTAAAATTTATTGTAGTATTTTTAGATTGTTTTATTTAATTTATATTAATTATCTTTGAATTATTTGGAATTCATATATTGCAGTGATTATAATTTTTTATTGTTTCTTTAATTATGTCAAATTAATTTTCTTCTAATTTTTCAATGGTTATAACCCTTTTTTTTTTGCAAACATAATTGTTGCCATTATTCATTCATTCAATCTCAATGGAAGATAACAAGTAGAAGCTCATCAACCTAATGAATAGATAAAATAGGCTAATCAAACACAAGGTTACAACAAACATAGATAGATAGATTAGAAAAACATAAATCTTTGTTGATAGATCCATAGGAGCTCAAAGACTATGACACCATGGTTTGTGGAAAGGTTTAAAAGAATTAATTTGGCCACATATGTCACCAAAATGCACTTATTTTTCTGGTCAATGGTCTTGAGAGAACTTCATGATGGGTGACCTTCCTGGAAGTGATTGTCGAAACTGTGCGAGTGAGGACAAAACACACGAAAATATCATTTGTTGATTTGTAGGGTCTGTAAACAAGTTTTCAAAGCCTCCCGAACGTAACAAACCGGCCATTGAATATGGGTGGGTCCACGGGCCAGGAATAGATGTAGGGCCCACTTAGGAAGGTGGGCCCATGGACTGAAAGTGGACATGGGCTCACTAAGCAATGTGGCGGTTAAAGCGTTACAGAGACAGAGGCTACATCATGGTGTGTCAAAGATACTTCTAAGAATACATTGGAAATTTAACATTAGTTACTATCAAAAGATTTTGTGACGTTAGAAAAAGTTTTTTATTTGAATTGGTCGGAACAAGCCATTTTGAGATAGCAAAAAGACGTGAACATGTGCTCTCCACACAGAAAGAAGGCAAAGATGAGGTTCTCTCTATAGTGGAGAAGGTTGGACGCAAGGTTATTTCTCAAGGAAGGAAGGTGGAGGAGGTTGGACGCAATGTTATCTCCCCAAGGGAGGAAGGCAGAGCCAAGGTTCTCTCCACGGTGGAGGAGGTTGGACGCAAGGTTCTCTCTATAAGGAATGAGGGCGGAGCCGAGGTTTTCTCCATGGTGATGATCATTGATTAGTATATTATGTAATATATTTATTTTTTGAGCCGACAATTTTAGTAATTAAAAAACTATGCAGAAGTGAAAGTAAAATCTAAAAATGTTAAACGACCAATTGAGAGCAGACATTAATTAATATTTAAAAAAACTATGCAGATGTGGAAATAGTTATTTGTAGGATATAGTTTTTTAAAAGTAATATAGAAAATGTCTATGTTAATTCGACATTCATTAATATTTTAAAAAACTATGCAGATGTGGAAATAGTTATTTGTAGGATTTGTAGTGTAAAATTCAACACATTTAATCATATATATAAATTCATACTTTAATTTCACTAACTACTACTAATTTGTAACTGAAAATTCATACTTCAATTTCACTAATTACTACTAACTTGTAACTGAAATTATAAATTGTGAATTGACTATTGTTTTCCTCCATTCATTTTCAATTAAACACACTATCAATTAAAATTAAACACACTATCAATTAAAATTGTAACTCCTCTAATTAAATTATTTTAGAAATAACTTCTATCACTACAAATCCTACAAATAACTATTTCCACATCCTCCTCCACCATATCTCAAATTCTAAATACTTTTTTATTATTTTATGTTTTTGCATGGGTTGAAAACTCATTGTAAGTGTTTTTTTTTACAACTCATGTAAATGTTTAATTATATATTTTGTTGGATATATCTTATATTGTGTTTTCAATTTTATTTCTTTGTTTTTATGTATTGTTTCCTTTCTTCTTTCTTTTCTTATTATTTTTAATTTTAAATTACATATAATAATAAAAAAAATTACATTACATATGTATAATAAAAATTTGATGGCTATACCAAAAAAAATATCATGCAGATTTTAATATAATAAGGTTTCACTCTCTCCTTATTGGTCCACTTGGCAATGCAATTTTAACAAAATAAATATTTATATTAAAACACAAATTTAAAAACAATTAATTTTCACATTTAACTCACATAATATTAAACTGAAATCATATAAATTCTCTCTATAAATTATACATTAACTTTATTTCTCCACTAAGTTGTATTAATCAATTGTATTAAAACAAAACAATAAATTAGAATTGTAACTCTCATTTTTCTAAATGTAATTTTTCATCATTTATCTTCCTATAAATACTCATTATCTTATTCTCTTAGTCTATCACTCTTTCATTCTCTCATCTTCTTCCACTACTCTCAAATCTTTTTTTTTTTGTTTTGTTTTGTTTTGTTTTGTATTTTTTTGTTATTGTTGTTGGATGGGTTATAAAAACTCAAATCAAATATCATTGTAAAAGCTTAGTTTTAGAGTTTGTATGATATGTATATCTTATATATTTATTTTAATCTTTTAAAATGTTTATCTCCATTTTCTATTTTATATTAACATCTTATAAGTCATTATTTTCATACTTCCTTACAATATTCACCACACAATAAGATCATAAAGTTGAAATGATCCATATGTAATTATCTATTATGTCTCTGGTTATCTCACATATTCATGTATCATTTTTAATAATTTATAAAGATCAATATAATATTTAAAGATCAATATAATTATCCATTTATCTATTTATAAAGACTATTTTGTTTTGTGATCCAATTGATAAAAATCTGCAGAGATCAATATAATATATATATATATATATATTATGATTTGAGGTTTTTGAAAACATGATTAAACTGTTGGTTTTTTTGTGTCTTTAATCAAAATAAAAAATGATCCAAAAACAAAATATATTCAACTGGAACTTACTTAAATATATATAAAAAATATAATTTTAAAAATATAATTTCACTAAATTCTCTAAAGATGAAACTATTAGTATGAAATCTAGCACTATAAATTAAATTGATGAGTGAAAACCAAAAAAATATAAGTTATCATTGGAGTTTTAAAAATTATTGAGATTGAAGAATTCATATAATTTTATAAGAAAACTAATTTAGTTTGTCACTTAAAAAGTAGTATTTTTGTATCTTGAAATATTATGTGTAAGTGTTGAGTTTATATCAACAAACAACCAAATCATGTGAATGTTGATTCAGCCACTTGGTATTCCTTTTATTTTAGGTTATAAAAAATTAAAATATTTATTTATAATTAAAGACATGTAACTCTATTTAACTCAAATGTAACTCCTATCCAATAATTGTACATTAATTCATTCCTCCTACTAACTTATTTATCTTTCAAGAGAAAATATTTTTGGTTAAATTTTAATATTTTTTACTTATTTTGGTTGGTAAACTTATATTCATATTTTGGTTGGCTAAATTAATATATTTCTCATGTAAAATTATTGTTTATAATATATTTCTCATTTCAAAGTTTAAAGCAATATATCATATATATAAAAGTAAGGTTTTGGTCTCTCCTTATTGGTTGATTCATTTAATGTTTTCTAATTTTTATTTATTTTCTTATTTGCTTTCTAATTGCTTTAAACAATATTTAAGACCCAATAATCACAATACATTTAACTCATACATTAAAATAAAATTATGACTGAAAATAAAATAAATTATGCATTAATCATATTCTACCACTCAATTTTATTCAAACACAATAAATTACTATTGTAACTCCATAGTTCTAAATGTAACTTCCATCATTTCTTATCATATAAATAAGCATTCTCTCAATCTATCATTCTCTCATATTGACATTCTTTTACTATCTCATTTTCACATTCTCTCATTCTCTTCTACAATACCTCAAATCATTTTTCATTTTTTTTTGTTATTTTTGATTTCTTATTTTTGTTGTATGGGTTTAAAAAAAAAATGAAATATCATTGTAAATTGTTAATGCTAAATTTTAATTTTAGAGACTACATGATATATATTTTACATTGTTCTTATTTTAAAAGATTTATCTCCTTTATCTAATTTGGATTATTATCTTATAAGTAATCATTCTCTCTTCCTCTCCCACCAATATCAAATGTTGTTATATCTCATATGTGTTGTAAGAGTTTGATTCTATATTTTAATTTAGAAAGTATTATATATATATAGATATTACATTGTTCTATTTTTTAAAGATTCATCTCCATTATCTAATTTGGATTACCATCTTATAGTAAACATTCTCTCCTCCTCTCCTACCAATATCAAATGTTGTTATATCTCATATGTGTTGTAACTTGTAAGAGTTTGATTCTATATTTTAATGTAGAAAGTATTATATATATTTAACATTGTTTTCAATTTTTATTTTATTTATATAAAAAAATATTTCTTTTATATTTCTTGCCTTTCTAATCTATTCATATTTATTTTTAAAATTTGCATAGTTAAATTTAAATTCACATATGTTGGTATTAACAAAACAATCAAATTTATTTGAGAATTAGATGTTCCTATTCATATTTAAACGATCAATGTGTAACATATAATCATTTTGTCTTGCAATCACAAGTTCCATTTCCATTGCTTAACTCCATGGTTAAACTATAATATATGTTGTCCTATTTGTAGGAATAACAACATACTTATTTAATTTATTTAAAAGAGCAGATGATTAATCGAAATAATCATTTCTCCAAATTTTCTTATTCAATCAGTGAGTGTACTTATTACTTTGAAAAAATTTTACATTGAAGTTAAAAAAATAAGAAAACTAAAATACTATGTCACTTCAAATTTAGAAGGAAACACTTGGTATTCCTTTTTAAAAAAGTCAAGACACATATAAAAATTTATCAATATTCAACTCACTTTAAAGACATTAAAGGTCATTTAACTCAAAAATAACTTCTATCCAATAATTTCATACATTCCTCCCACAAATAAAATTATATATATATATGTTCAAGATTGTATTTAAATATTACATAATTTTTTAGTTAGCTAAATTTATAGTCACATATATACAATATATATACATAAGAATTTATATTACTTATTAACACCATAATTCCACCCATTATTTGCTTAACTCAATATTGGTTTCAAAGCCAACTAAAGAAAAACAGAAACGATCTTATTGATATTAGACCAAAACATGGGCATACAAACATAATCACTTATACGCAAGATAATTATTCTTAAAAAATAACTTATTATTGTAACATCAACGTATGAAGGGTTTACATAAGCAGTTAATTAGAAAATCTATAATACAATAAATGTATTAGAAACAATATCAGTCAATGATAAGATTGGATCCTCAAAAGCAAGAAACAACATCTTCATAATTCATAAAAAAAAACGCCACAATTATACACATCTAAACGAAATGGTATAAACATATAGTGTATAAATAAAAGTGACGGCAAAACCCGTATATGCTAAGTAAAACGAAATAATACAAAAGAGAAAACGAAAAAGACCAAAAAAACAAGAAAGTGTTAACTACACCACAACCCACGCGTTACGTGGGAAAGCACCTAGTAAAACAACACAACAAAACAAAAACAAAAAAAAACCTCCAAAACATCCAACTAAAATTTTAAAAAAATTAATAATAAAAAAACAAGAAATAAAATTACAAAAACAAAAAAAGAAGAAAAAAACAAAAAAAACACCTCGCAGCATAGTACGGATACTATCCTAGTATGAAATAATTAAAATAAAACCTACCAATATAGCTTAAATTAAGGAGAATATATTATTATAGATTATGTGTTCGCGAATAATTTAAACTACATGTTTGAATATTATAGTAAATTTTAATTTTTCTCATAAATTTAAGTTGAACAATAAAAAACAAATAAAGTCAAGAGATATCTATATATTATTATATTTAAAATTTAACCTAGACAGGGATTAATGTAACATGATTGACCGTCATATAGATTTCATAATGATAGTTCTTTATTTAGTTTTTGTTCTCCACATTTCACAATTAGTTTGGTGTATCAAGTAAATCATTATCGATTAAACACTTAATCTATTCCATCACAAGAAAATTAAAGAAGTCTTCTACTTTCATTTCAGAGGTGATGTTCTCGATAAATTTGCACAAAAGACATCTTGGTCATACTCAAGCTTTCTAATATTTGTGGGAAAGCATACAAGAATCTATTAAATAATTAGTTTTAACAAGTCATTGCTCTTGTCAAATTAACATATTGTTAAATAAATAACTGACATATAAATAGTTGAATTTGGAGAATGTATGATACATATCAAAAGCTACTTAAACTATCAATCCAAGCTACAATTTTTATCTTTCTATCATTTATTTTTTATACTTTCTTATTTTTTGCTTATATTTTACTTATATTTTGTTTATATTTTACTTATATTATGCTTATTAGTCATCAATTTATTTCAAATATTATAGCGATTATAATGGAAGCAACATTTCGTTATAATAGCATGTAATCATTTAAAGAGTAGGTTTATACCACTTCTCTTGTTGTCTACTCTCATACTATTGTTGGAATGTGAAAGGTTCGATGTTTAGTTCTTCTATTGTAAGCATGTTTGTTCTTTCTACCAAACCGACATCCATTGCAACTAGTGCTTTCATTGGAAACAGAGATCGAGCTAGTGCAACTAAATAATATATATACAACAATTATTTATCTTTTTGCTGAAAAGCCTAATCATGTGTTAATTTGATCGTATAAGTAAGAAATGAAGGAAGAAGAGATACATCGGTTTTCAAGACAGAGCAAATTTGTCTTTAATTCATCTGTATCCACTAAACTAGAACCAAAAGTTTTTATAGGCCACGAAACTCGTTAGTGTGCTTGTTCTAGTATTTCTATGCACACACTTCCTCGGGGAGCAGTGTCGGCCATGAAGCCAAGCAAGACAAGCAAAAGCTTGCGGCCGTAATTATATTAATTAAATAACTAGTCGTAAAAATTTTCTAAGTATCTTAGTAGTCTAGTGGTTAAAGTGACTGAGAGTTAATTATAGTAGTTCTGGGCAAACGGTGAAATCTGATTAAACCAACCCGAGAGAACCAAATGTTTCGGTTATCGGCACCAAGAGATTAGAAAGAGACAAATAGATTGGCCAGATTGATTAGATATTTCAGATGTCGGTTCGGTAATTGGACCGATCGGTTTATATCTAACCCAAGATTCAGCAGCCATATATAAGGATAATTAATAAGTCACTAGGTAACAACCCGCATATAGTGCGGGATAAATATATGCAGATAAAATTAGAGTTATATGTAAATTTATTTTTTTAAGATCTAAAATTTGTTTGTGTAAAAAAAAATATATAACCCGTGAAAATATGTTTAAATGAAATTGTTATGTATCAATTAAATATATGTATCAAATATAACCAGCTCTTTCTTAATCTATGCAAGATTTTTTATTTTTAAAAAAATTCTTCTATCTTGTGTAAGAATATGTTTAACCCGTGAAATATTATACTAATGGTATTAAATAAGTCAATTCCCTATAATAATGATTATTGTGATAATTTTTTTTTGGAAACTTTAAATATGTGAATAGTAATCAATTTTTTTAATAGGTGAATAAGTTCTGGTTTTGAAAACATTTTAGATCTAATGATTTTATATTTTAATAATTAAATATGTTATAAAAATGATTAAAATAAATTTTAAATTGAAATGTTTGATTTTTTTTTAATTAATTGTAAATGAATATTCCTTAATCATTCAATAGCAATTATGTGTAAATATCCATAAAATGGGAACAATAAATTCATTGGTGTTCCGAGCTCTCTTACGACAACACATCAGCATTTTCTTGAAAATGCTTCTCTATTAATATATAGGGGATTTACCCTAATCACGTTTTATTTTCTTTTTTTGGATCTGCCTCTTCTTACGAAAACAAAACCGAAGAAGCTTGTCTCCTCTTGCAAAACGGAAGAAGCTTACAAATTTCTGAAAGTAAGCTCTTCTTCTTTCTTTTTAATCGGTACTTTGCTCTACCATTCTTTATTTCCTTCTTCTGTTTGGATAATCTTTGATTTCGAAGTCTAAACCTTAACCCTAAAATTCCCCAGAGGTTGTCGATTCTTGTTATGGTGTTTGTCCTTTGTTTATGGTCCTTGTCTTGTGTTTGTTTGGCGATTGTAAATTATTAGGGTTAAGGTTTGGTTTTTAAATTTTTGAAAGTAAGCTCTTCTTCTTCTCTTTATTGACTACTTCACTCCACCATTGCTACTTTATTTCCTTCCTCTTTTTGGATAATCTTTGATTTCGAATTTTAGAGTTAGGGTTTAGACTTTAAAAGCAGAGGTTGTTAATTGTTGTTATGGATTTTGTTCTTTGTTTATGGTCCTTGTGTTGTGTCTGTTTGAACTTCCAAATCAGTTTATTATACTGTTTGTACTTAGTTATGGTCCGCATAATCTGAGTTTTATATATGTGTGTACTTGTGTTAATCTCAAATTTGTGTATGTTTTGTAGATGATTGAAGAGCACAATGACATGGAGCCGCCACTTCAACTTGAGTATGTTGAAGATGTTCAAACTGGGAAGACTCGTAAAGCACCTGTCACTGCTTCTGCTAAACCACCAAGACCACGAAAGAAGTATGCTAAAAGGGCACCAATATGGCAGCATTTTCTGGAGAAGGATGATGTTTCTGGTAAGAGCTTCTGTAAGTATTGTGCTGCAGAGATTGGTTGTGATTCAAAAACAGCTGGGACTATTCCGATGATAGGCCACTTAGCTAGATGCAAGTAGTACAAGGATTTTGATGTGAAGGAAAAACAGAAGGTGTTAAGTGGTGATAGTAATGAGAATCTGAAGGTTATCAAGTTTGATATGTTGCTGCTTAGGAGAGCAGTTAATGAAATGGTTGTTGTGGAATATGAGGGTTGGAAACGCTTCTGTTTGAATGTCTTACCTCTTTACAAGACAATTTCGAGAAGGACGTGTACAAGAGACATTGTTGTACTCTATTTGGAAGAGAAATCAGCTTTGAAGAATCTGTTTGCTGTGGACAAACAAAGGGTTTCTCTGACTACAGATATATGGACTTCTCCTACAACCTTCTGCAACTGTATATGGTGATCACAACACACTGGATTAATGCTCAATGGGAAATGCAGAAAAGGATCCTTGGTTTTAAGGTTGTCACAGATTACAAAGGAGATACCATCGCATGACAGTTGATGGATTGCATAGAAGAATGGGGAATTAAAAAGGTTTTTACAGTGACTGTTGATAATACAAAGAATAATGACAAGGCCTTGGACATTTTTGGAGATGCATTAAGGCTGAGAGGAGGAGAAGCACTTGTAAAAGATGGTGAATTTCTACACATGCGTTGTTGTGCACACATACTGAATCTGATTGTCAGCGACGGTTTGAAGAAGGCAAATCCTAGTATTGTTGCCATAAGGAATGCAGTCAATTATGTGAGGTCATCCTTCAGTCGGCTTAGATCATTTGCAATGAGGTGTGAAACAGGAAAGGTATGTAGAGGCAGCTTACCATTAGATTTTATCACACGCTGGAACTCAACTTATTTGATGTTGACTTTTGCTATGAAGCTGAGGGTTGCTTTTGAGAAAATTGCAACTGAAGATGAGTTGTATTGTGACTACTTTGAGGAAGTAGAAGAGAAGACAAAAGCAAAAAAGATTGGACCACCAACTGCATCTGATTGGGAGGATGCTTCAAGATTGGTAAAGTTTTTGAAAGTATTCTATAAGTCTACTTTGACATTCCCAGCTTCTAAGTCGGTAACTTCTACATTGTGTTACAATGAGATTGTCGATATTGAGATGAATCTCAACTCTAAGTGTTCTAGTCTTGATGAGGATATCCGGAAGCAAGCTTATATCATGAGGCACAAGTTCGAGAAGTATTGGGACGGATTGCATAACATGAATCCTCTAGTGATTGTGGCCAGTGCCTTTGATACTCGCAACAAAATGGAGTTTGCTTCCCTCTGCTTTGATCAACTCTATGGTAAGGACACAGTAGATAATAAGCAACTTCAGGCTTCAGTTTCAAGTGCAATGAAGAGGTTGTACGAAGATTATAGTCTCAGGCTGAGTCAACCAGTAGACCATGAAGTTCCTACAGGTTCTGAGCCTACTGTCATGTGTGACATTCCGACGATGAAGATTGTGAGCTGATGGAGTCACTTTACAGTCAGTTGGTTGGATGTAAAAGAAGTGAAGATGGCTGCAATGAGTTGCAGGTCTATTTGACAGAAAAAACTGAGGCAAGAGTTGAAAATAATTTAGGGTTGCCTTTTGATGTTCTCAGTTGGTGGAGGTGCAATAGTTCGAAGTTCCCAATCTTGTCAGAACTTGCTAGAGATGTTCTAGCAATTCAAGTCTCATCAGTGGCTTTGGAGTCAGCTATTAGCACAAGTGGCCGAGTGTTAGACTCTTATAGGAGTTCCTTAACTCATTACATGGTGGAAGTTTTGATATGTACACAACAATGGCTAAGGTGTTCATATAAGTCAGAAGCACAAGTAGCAAACTTGGTGCAAATGTTGGAAGAGGTTGAGTTCCTGGAATCTCTTGGTAAGTATAACTAAATTTTTCTTTAATCTGTTATTATTTTGTAAAATCTCGGTTGTAATTTATCTCTGTTTTCTTGTGTAGATTCTCGGAGTACAGTGCCAGCTCCTCCATGATTCTGCAAAGTATGGTACGTAGGTGTTTAATTTTGTGTATGTTTACTTGTGTCTTGCATTGTTAAGGTTTAAGTCTATATTCTTGTTTATGATTATGTATTTGATATTCTTGTTTATGATTATGTGTGATTTTGTTTCTTTATTAGATTTTCATGGTGCACAGGTAGATAGGAAGCTGCTCTTTTGACTACTTTTGGATGCGGATTAGCAATCTTAACAAAGAACTGGACATAACTGACAAGTATAGCCTATTTTTTGACTACTTTTTGTTTTGGATTTTCATGCTTCGTGTAACTTTTTAAACTCTCTAATAGTTACTAACTATTGAAGCATGTCTATGATTATGTAATGTACTTGATGTAATGCTAGCTTAAACTTGATACAATGCTACGTTGGACTCCTGCAGGGGAAGACGATCCCGAGTAAGATAAACCACACCAAGTCACCCGGTTTGAACTCCAACATCTGTCGCTTAACATCCGCAGGCGCTTTATACTGAGCAGTGGCGTCCACCAAATGATCGTGAGCCTGTTTGCGAACAGCCTCCAAATTCTCAACAAAATCCAATGCTTGGCCATAATAACACGGAAAATAAACATACAAACAAAAACAAATTAGCATAATTTTTTTTAAACAACAACTCGCGCTTATCTAGTATAAAGTAATGGTAATTGGCAGGAGCCGTTCGTTTGATATATTGCATGACATTATATGATTCCTCTATGTATATCTTAAATATGAGAAGCTTCTAGGCTCTGGCCATACACTTCTCCTTGCAAGTTTAAGGTCTTGAGATGGCTTGTTTTCTGACTGTTATCATTTAATGTTTTCTGACCTTTATCATTCAATCTGTTTAGATTGAAGAAGCCGCATAACTTCATCTCATATATATTTTCTAGTTTCAAGTTGAACTCTGGTTTTGTATTTAAATGCTTGTTATTGTTATTGAAGTACTCGTAGTTTGCATTTTCAACTCTGTAAATTGATGTTGTGTTTCAGTTATTTATAGTAGATTTCGAGTTGTTTCTAGATTTTTGAATATTTTTAATATGTTTTGGATGGTTCAGAAATGAAATAACCAAACCGATCAATATCTGAAATTAGTTCGGTTTTTTTTGTTCTACTCTTAGTATTCAAAACCAAACCGAAACCAAGGAATATCGAACTGAAATTCAAAAAAAAAAACCGAATGAATGATAATCTCACGATCCAAAGAAATCCATAAAAAGAAAGTACCAAACCGAACATCCAAACGCCCATGACTAATTTCTACACTTTACCCGTAAATCTCTTTCATTGACACATTAGTGCCAAACTTAAATCTCTTTTATTTTCCTCTTTTTGAATTTTTAGTTTCTCGAAGCTGAAGCTAATAAATAAATATCAACAAAATATAATTGTAGACGAAAATTAACATCAGAAAAATTCCTGAGAATCAAATGACCCAGCTGACAATAAAGCTATAACCACCACATATAAACCCTTCCTTCCAAGTTCAAATGTTGGAAGAATGTCTAAAACAAATACAGTTGCTACAATCATACATTACATATTACCAGCCCTATACAATCAAGTCTTGCTAGTGGAGCAAAGCAATGAAAAATTGACCAAAGCTGCGACACCTTAAAACCAACAATGTGATATGAGTTAACAACGAAATGGTAATAGAACTGTATTGTTTGTTTACATGTTAACAATTAAGAGGCCAAAGATAACCCTCAGGCGAAGAAAAACATAGTTAGATTTAAATTATTAAAAATGCAGAAATGATAAATTAGAATGGTAAAAAGAAAAGACGGACAAATAAATTAAACAGTGAATAAATTTTGGAAATAACAAACAAACAATATCTGAGGGAGCAGGGCAGGTAGGCCGGTAGAATTCTTCATAAGATTTAGTATAGAGATCATGTATCACCAGTGAATGCAGATGGTTCAGGCGTCCATCAGCATGAAGTAACTTATTCTTGTCCAAAATTTATTGGGATATGGAGAACCGGAGATCGACCGAGATCGGCGGTGGAGATGACAAACCCAAAAATATGTAAATTATGAAGATTGAGAAGAATCTAGAATATATAGTTTAGGAATATTTACATTTATCTAAATATATCATTTACATTTACATTAGCTTAGTTTAGGAAATCTCTTGTGTATATAAGAGAACATAAGTTGTAACATTATGATTATGAGAGTCTAATATAATTCTTCGTTTAACACATTATGTGTCTTTACTCTCATCAAATCTATCATGGTATCAGAGCAGTCGATCATGTGGATCTCTATTCTTATGGATTAGTATTTTGTTTGTTTCCGCTTCTATGATGTTCTTTTCTTTAAAAAAGAATAAAAAATCGGGAAAAAAGACATGAATGGATTACGTTGTTGATCCGGTCAGTTACTGGTCTTGATTGATGTCTTATTAACAAGCAAAACTTGCTAGTTACTTGAAGAAGAAGATTTTTGCACGTTTTGTCTCGGTAGTGAGTATGAATGTGTCTGGCCAAAAAAAAAAGGAGTTTGTTTATTGATTCGGCTAATGATTTTGGCCAAATTGATGTGTTGTGGCTAGCACAATTGCTAGTTTCATGAAGAATAAAACATCAGATGATGATGCTTAAGCCGATAACGGCTCATCATGTGTATCCATGGTGTTGAAGATTGATGGTGATGATGTTTCACCAAGTTTATCCTAATTATGGTTTATTGCTTAATCGAGCATAACCTAAGGAATTGACTCTATGGCTGAGTGTAAATGCCACGAAGATGACTTTACGGCCGAGTATAAACGCTGTTTTGATCCTACGACCGGGTATAAACGTCGATGACCAAACGGCTGGGTATTGTAGCCGCATTGAACCCTACGACCGGGTATAAACGTCGATGATGACCCGACGGCCGGGTATAGCCGTTATTTTGAAGACTTGTCCAATCTCACCCATGTGACCACGTATGAGCTTTCTGAGGATATTGGGATATGGAGAACCGGAGGTCGACCGAGATCGACGGTGGAGATGACAAACCCAAGAATATGTAAATTATGAAGATTGAGAAGAATCTAGAATATATAGTTTAAGAATATTTATATTTATCTAAATATATTATTTACATTTACATTATCTTAGTTTAGGAAATCTCTTGTGTATATAAGAGAACATAAGTTCTAATATTATGGTTATGAAAGTCTAATACAGTTCTTCCTTTAACACATTATGTGTCTTTACTCTCATCAAATCTATCAAAATTGCTAATGGTATGATTGTGCATGTGGGTCCCCCAAGTGAGCTCAATGGTGGATAAAGTTTTGGAAATTTTCTTATAAATTTTTTTGTATGTGTGTATACATCAAACAAAGTTTAACTAATTTTTTTCTTCAACACTTATCGGCCACGCATGAACATAGATAATGGGCGTGTCGTAAGAAACTTCATTGCTCAAGCCGACAAGCACTCCGGTTCGCCCCTATGCTAAATCTATCAAACAAATTTTCCCATTTTTCCAGCTAGCTATAACGTAATTTTGTATCAACATAAATATCGGTAACCCACCCATTACGATTCTAACTAAGTTGTTTGCTTGCAAACCTTTTGCATTTAGTGAACTGGAGAGAGCTCGTTAGACTGTTCATGAAATTTAATGAAGTTATGATCCTCAGCTGATAGCAGTGACAGTTTTCTCACACACTCTCCACTCTTCAAAACCTGGTTTGTTTGCTTATGGATATAATCTTGTTGCCTCAAATCTTAGTCTAGAATCCCATACCTTAGAATCAACATGCTGCATATATCAATAATTGTTTGCCTTTGTGCAGCATATATCAATAAGAGTTAGATAGCGCCTATGTTCTCCTTTCCATGAAGTTTCTCTCATCTTTTCTTTTCCAACAAATGCAGAATCATTTTCATTTGTAGTGAGAGGTTCACCTGTAAAATTGAAAGGAGGATCAGAGCTAATAAGTTGATCAATCATTAACCAATAACTCAACTGATCGTTTTTTTTTTTTTTTGTAAAAATGTGAATTTTCATTAATGAAAATAAATTGTACTGGTTACAATAGCCTTAATAAAATAGATAATCCTTGCCCAAAAAAAATAAAAACGAGGAGTGATCTGAATTACAAAACTTTAGAGGAATCTAAGCCAGCTTTGCATTGCGTTTTTGAAGTTTTTCTGATGCCTCTTAGCTATGATCGCATCACGGACCAGTCTATCCAGTTGCTTGAACAGGATATGGGGAGGTATGGCAACACTGTTGTGGAATCGGTTGTTCCTTTCTAGCCAGATAGTATAGATGAGAACCTGCACAACTAGCCGCCACAATGTCTGGGTTGAGATTGAGTCTTTGATGTTGAGCCACGCTGACAGAGATTTCGAGGTGTGAAACACGAATGAGTTGTAGCCCAGTCTCCGCGTTGCTTCTTGCCAGAGAACTTCACTGAAATCACAATGTAAGAAGAGGTGGTCTCTTGATTCAGTATACAAGCCACAAATGCAGCAGGTCATATCAATTTGTAAACCCCAGTTAGCCAAGTGAGTTCTTGTGGGAATCCGGTCGAGATGGGTAAGCCACATCATAAACGCATGACGCGGGATTGCACCTTTGTACCATATATGCTCTGTCCACGATTGGGGTTGATGCCTATGCGGATTGCTTTCCAAGTTCTCTTTGTGCTAAACTCTGCAAGATTATCACCCTCAATCCCCCATACGTAAGAGTCTGGCTCGTTGCTGGTTGCTGGTAGTGGAATGGTAGTGAGATGTGTAAGAAGCAGTTCCACTTGAGGAGATCTTGCAGGTTGGATACGCCACCCTGAACTGGTACAAGCACTAGCCACGGTTCCCGTCAGGGGAATACATGTTTGAGACTGTCCACTTGGTCCAAAAACACTGATGAGGGAGCTGAGAGGGGTCCACCAGTCGTACCAGAAACTTGTTTTCATCCCATTTCCCACAATGCAACGAATAAACCGTGAAGCAAGTGGTCGTAGGTGAAGCAGGGATCTCCATGTCCAAGAAGTATGCTTTTTTTCATCGAGGGACCAGAAAACTCCATCTTTGATATTGTTATTTCGAATCCAGTCAGCCCACAGTGAATCCCTTGCAGGAAACAATCGCCATATCAGCTTTAAGCAGAGAGTTCTGTTCCATTGTTTGATACAGCGGAATCGAAGCCCTCCTTATGCTTTAGGCAGGCAAAGGTTTTTTCATGATACTTTTGCATTTGGTCGTTTAGACATATCACCACTCCACAAATATCTTGTGCAGAGACTCTTTATTGTCCTTATAGACCCTTTTGGTAGTATGAAAGCTGATGCCCATAAATTGATTGTACCATATATGATAGTTGAAATCAATTCCTTCCTTCCAGCATATGATAAAGCTCGGGCCGACCATGACGAGAACTTAGCTGTTAAGCTGTCAATCAGTTGTCTATAATCCGCAATTCGAAGCTTTCTATGCATCAGAGGCAAGCCTAAGTAGCGAATAGGTAATGAACCAAGATTAAATCCAAGGGAAGCAAGCCTATCGGTTTTATTCTGGTTCATCCCCGCTAAGAACAGGTCAGTCTTAGATTTGTTCATTTTAAGCCCAGAGATGCGATAGAATTCATGGAGGACAGTGGTGATGTTTTCTAAGGACTCCCTCGATCCATCAAAGAACACCATAATGTTATCCGCAAATGCCACATGAGTTACCTGGGGGTCCACTGCTGTGGGATGATGACCAAAATGTTTGTTGTAAGCCCGGTTTAGCATATTGGTGAACACCTCCATCGCTAAAGTGAAGAGGTAGGGAGAGATTCAGTCTCCTTGCCTTAAACCCTTTGCTCCATTGAAGTATCTGCATGTCTCACCGTTTATCGAGATGGAGAATTTGGTGGTTGTGATGCACTCACTGATCAAGGTCACAAAATGTGGAGAGAAGTTCATTGCCTTGAGTACATTGATGATGAAGTCCCAGTGAACCGAGTCGAATGCCTTCTTTAAGTCTACCTTTAGCATCCCTCGAGTAGATATTTTTTTTGATTGTATCCTTGGATAAGCTCCGTTGCTAGAAGAACATTCTCAACCAGAAGCCTACCCAAAATGAAAGCAGATTTAGAGTTTGAAATCAAGTCCGGCAATACCTTCTTCAATCTGTTAGCAAGTATCTTTGAGACCACTTTACAGATGGTGTTGCAGCACGCTTAGCATTAGGTGTTTTTGGGATGATCATCAGCAATGTGGCATTCCACTGCTTGAGGATCTTTCCCGTTGAGAAGAATTCAAGCGCCGCATCAATGATGTATTTGCCCACTATACTCCAGTTAGCCGTGAAGAACTCAGCGCAGTAGCCATCAGGTCAAGGCGCTTTGTTTCTAGGTAGTGAGAATAGTGCATTCTTTATCTCCTCTGGGGTGACAAGGGAGTCCAAGTCTCGAAAAGCTGACTCATAGCATCTTTGAGAGATAATATTTTGAAGATCCACCACTGAAGGAGCATTAGAATAGGCTTTCTTACCTAGCAAGCTTTTGAAGAAGTCCACTGCTAGCTTCTGGATACCTTGTCGAGAGTCAACAACCTGGTCATTCGCATCTAGCAGGAAGAGAATCTGATTTGTGCTAGACAAGATTTTACAACTCGATGAAAAAACTTAGAGTTCTTATCACCCTCCTCAAGCCAGCAAATTCTGGATTTCTGCCTTAAGAACGATTCCTCTGCTTTAGCTAGTATAGCCCATTTTCGATGAGCTTCCTTTTCTATGTGTACTGCTTGCGGAGTGGGCGAGTCGAGCAGTGTCTGTTGACATGAGAGTAGGTCTTCATATGCTTCCTTTACCCTCAATTCGATCACTGAGTAGCGTTCGTTGGTAAATTCTTTGATGATGGACTTGAGCTCCTTTAGTTTCTTGGATACTTTAAGCATTTTGGAGCAATCAAAGGAGAGAGCATTCCACCATGGAGATAGCAGAAGCGCAAATTCTGGATCATTGTTGAGTAGAGAGTAAGAAACTGGAAAGGTTTCTGAATCTTAGGCTTCATGGTATCCAGAAAAACACAGCATGGGTTGTCATCTGAGAATCCAGGCTCTTCGAACACTCCCAAGGACTGAGGAAACATATGCATCCAAGCATCATTAACCAAGATACGATCGAGTTTCTAAGGAACCAGGTCTGCTTCCTACTTTTTAGATGAGGTGAGGGTAGTACCGTAGTACGGGAGGTCCATTAACACAGAGTTTAGGAGACATTAGCTGAATTCCCTCATACCCCTAGTAGAAGTGACCGAACTAGGATTTGAGTGCTCATGCGGATATAGGATTTGATTAAAGTCTCCAATGCCCAACCAGGGCTTGTTGATGCAAGGATGAGAGAAGAGATTAGTCGTTAAGTCCACACAGAGCTGGCTTTCATCTATGAGCAAGGTGTGAGAGGCATTCTTTTTTTCCGGTGAAGAGTTCGTTTTCCTTGAATTACTAGTTTCACCTGGGGCAGAATCACTCTTATCCATTATGTTGGACCGTTTGATTGGCTGCCAGATCGCTTCTTTGACTTTGTGAGCCGGATTGATAACTTCCACAATTGGGAGTTGGCTTTGTATGGGGGCTTTTCCCCGGTTCTTATCCTTTTTGGCTCAAGGACAGTCCACGGTTTGGTGCTTTACTGAGCCGCATACAATGCAGGTAGGGGGTGCAGATGAGCAACGGGAGACTGTGTGTCCGACCTTCTTGCAATGAGAGCAGAGGGAGGGGAGCCAAGGACTTGATACTCTTATTCTCTTTATCTGACCTGATTCAAATCTCGCATTAACCGCTTCGGGGAGGGGTTTGCGAGGGTTGATAATAGTGTAAACCTTTGCAACCTCTAGATTGATGAGCTTTTCCGTTTGTGGATGCAGGCACACCGGATGACCCACCAGTCCCGCTATGTGTTCCCACCCTTCTCTATTGAAGAATTCCAGAGGCACTCCGTGAAAATCAAGCCACACGGGGACCTTAGTCAACTCCGGCTTCTTTGGTGTAGTGTCTGGAGACCTCTTTGCAACGAACATTGTTTGTCCATCCACTTGCCAAAGGCATTAACTGAGGATATGACGGCGAGCATTTGGGCACGAAACTTTGAAAAGGAAAGAGTTGCCCTCCAATTTAGATACAGAGATGTCACGACGTTTCCTACTCCATATCCCATTCACAATAGCGTGGATTGCTCCTCTAGGAGGGGGATCTTCGTAAAATTTCCCTAGTATGAAGCTATCCCAGAGCTTCTTGTTCTTCTCAATGACAACATTTGGAATTGTTACACAAGCCTCACCAGATTCTAGAACAAAAGGTTTACCTTTCTTCTCCAAGTGCGACGAGTTACCTTTCACAAGATCTTTCCAGGGATGGTCCTCGCCTTGTAGGGGAGTCATTGCAGCACCGGATACGGGGCTCTGTTTGGGATCTGGGGAGCCAGAAACTTTTTCTGCAGGTACATTGGCCGAAGCAGAGATATCTGCGTGAACAGTGATTTCAGATCTAGGGTTTCCCAAAGCTGTATCCGCTTTCACCATTTGGGCGTCTTTACAGGGTTCAGGGACCGAAACCTTGGCTGCAATCTCGGAGGAGGCAGGCAAGTTAATTGGTATTGAAGAGAAGGAACCTTCTCCGGTAGATGATGGCGAATCTGAGCGGGGTGAGTCTTTACTCGAAGAACCAGAAGAGGCGGATCCAGTGGGGATACCGCGAGGAGGTTTTTTCTTTGGCTTGGATTTTCCCATGAGAGGTGGCGGGGACCGACGCCGAGATCAGCAAATGTGAAGGGAGAAACAAGAAGATCGCGTTTTTTGAGAGAGAAGTCAACGTCTTTTTAGAAGTCAACGTCTTTTCAATTATTTTCTTCAAATCAACTAACCGTTGTGATTGCAATCCCACCGTTCATTATTATTTAACCAGTAGCTAGTATCATGATGATGGCCTCTATCAAATTTTGTCCCCATCAGACAAGTTTTGTACCTCCAAAGGTTTTTTAGAAGAAGCCATCTTGGACAAGTTTTTCAGCTTCAAACTTGGCACATATATGGATAGTTTCTGCAATTCCTTGGCTAAGAAGCAACGCAAATAACTCCTTGAATATAACTCAGTTTTAATCCGCTAATTGCTGTGGACTCATGGGTTGCAAGAAAGACGTCAGTTACGGCGTTGAGGAGCCTCCGAAATTGGCACTTCCACACTGCTTTGATTTCCTTCATATTCTTTCTTATGCTTCTCTTCTACACTTTTGATCACTCCGGCCTTGCTCTTCCACAACCCTAGAACTTACCACATCCATGACTCATGAAATGATTAAACATAGACCCACCAATGTTCCCACTGATATATCATGGTTTTTACGGTTTTTAACCATGATATAAGTGTGCTTTTTGAGTCTTTTGATTTGTTTCTAGGTTGTTTTTGAGTCTTTACAGGTTATTTAGGATTTTGGCACAGATGGAGCAATGTAGAGCAATTTGGATCATTTTGGAGCATCAATTCAGTGGAAACAAACTTGGAGCCGATGAAGAGTGGTGGTGTCGATCGACACCATATTAGCATCAATCGACACCCGTTTTGCCAACGAGAGAATCAAGTTTTGGAAGTGTTACAAAATTGTCCAAAGTCTTCTATAATTGCAACACAAGTCTCTGACGTGTTTTTGGACATATAAATAGTATTTTTAGGTTTTAAAAACCTTTAAATTATTTTCTAGCAAGTTTTATTTTTCTGCAATCCTGTGAGATTTTGAGAGCTTTGGAGAGAGAGAGATCTGCTTTGTAGAGAAGAATTCTTGAACTCCCTTTTACTCTTTTAGTCTCTATTGCTTATTATTCAGAATTATGTCTTGTTCTTCATTGAATATGTCTGAGTAGTTTGCTTGTTAGGTTCAGGGTTTTTCATAGGGATTTTATGAATAATTAGATCTGTTTATTTAGGATTCAATATCTTTCTAGATCTTCATCCTAGGTTGTTCTTCATATTAATTCTTGATTGATCACCTAGAATTAATAACTTAGGAAAATAAATTGATATGAGAATATAATTGATTTTCCTGATAAAACCTTTTGATGAGCAAAACTATTTCTTGCAAAGAGATTTGATTTAATAATTTTGTGAACAATCTAAACTTGTTCTTAAAGCTGATTTATTACCTAGAATTTTACAAAGAAATTTGGATTTTCTGGTTTTAAATTTAGATAATATTTGTAGTGAGAACTGATTTATTTAACAGAAGTGTTTAGAGTTCTAGATCTGTTCTTAATTGCTTGAATCCTATTTATTTCCTGATTTAATAATTTGTAATTTTCTGAGAAATTCCTTAGGCCTAGATTTTTGATCCTCTGAATTTACAACAGCTTTTATTTATTATTTTGCATTGCTTTTCTTTATTTAAACCTTCTCCTTTAGCATAATTATAAAACTCTATAATTTATTATGTAGACTTGAGTTCTTGTGGAATTCGACCCCTAAGTACTGCAGTGATCTCTTAATTTGAGAGAGTAGCTCTAGGGATTAATTTGAGCATATCAAATTTTGGTACCGCTGACGGGAAGTCTTTGATCTACCATTAGATTTGAGTTTTAGATTTTGTCTAAATTTTTCTTTTTATTTGAAACTTACACGCTTTTGTTTTCTTTTCTCTTGTGTGTTTCAGGTGTATGCCTCCTAAGCCTAACACTAGAAGCAATAAGACTGGTCCAATTCTGAAGCTTTCAAACCAAGAGTTGGGAAAGTTAGAGCGTGAAAACCAAAAAGCAGCCAAATCCTTGAAGATGGTTAACACAATCATTCTGATGCGTGATGCGGATGGTGCTTTGAGGGATCAAGAAGGCCACTTGCGCAATGAACATGGCCAAAAGCTTGATGCAGAAGGGAATGTTATTGTTGAAGCTGTTGTCAATGAGCAGGCTGCTGTCGGAAACGAGCAAGCTCTTGTTGTTGACGAACAGGCCGATGGTGTTGATCGACACCAACAGGGTGTCGGTCGACACCCCCTTCCTGCAGACGGACGTGGAGCTGCAAACCACGTTAATAATCCGGTTCGAAGATAGGAGAATAACCGAGACTTGATCAGGACCATTGCTGACTACAACCGGGCTGATCTTGTGTATGAGAACCGGTCTGCTATTGTTCCTCCTCCATTCCATAGGAATGATTTTGAGTTGAAACCTGCTTACTTTCAACTAGTTGGGCAGAGACCTTTCTCTAACCTGCCCAACGAGAAGTCTTTGGACCACATTGAGCATTTTGAGGATCTGGTGACTAGTATCAAGGCTAATGGAGTGACTGAGGACTACATCTTCTGCAAACTCTTCCCTTACTCACTTGCAGGAGAGGCATCTCAGTGGTTGAAACAGTTGCCAGCCGGATCATTGACAAATTGGCGTGACGTCAAGGTGGCCTTCCTCAACTACTTTTATGATGATGCAATGTCAGATGAGTTGAGAGTCAAGCTGTCCTCTTTCAAGCAAAGACCAGATGAAGCTTTCAAGGCAGCTTGGGTGAGATTCAAAGCTTATCAAAGGGACTGTCCACACCATGGTTTCTCAAGGGTTCAATTGCTAAGTATCTTCTTCAGAGGGTGTGACTGGGAGTATCAGTTGGCTTTAGATGCTGCAAGTCATGGGAATTTCAAGACAAGATATCCAGAAGATGCTGAAGGTTTTTGATTGAGAACTTAGCTGCTAGCAATAGTATAACTAAGAGAGCAGATGCTGAAAGAAAGAGATTACATAGAGGATTTGATTCAAACCAGTTAGCTTCTGTTAATGCTAAGCTGGATTCAGTGCATAATCTCCTTGTGGGTAAGAAATCTGTTCATTTTGCTGCTGAAGTTGAGACTTATGAGCCAGAACCTGATCAAGGACACCAGGAGGAAGATGTGAACTATGTGTATGGGAATCAGGGACAGCGGTTTGGAAATCAGCAAGGTAGCAGACCTTACAGTGGAAACAGTCAGCGTAGCAACTTTCAAGGGAACTCTTCAAGCTACACTCCTAAGCCTGACTATCATAAGCAGCAGCAAGGGAGCAACTTCACAAGGACTTATGGAAACTCTTCCTATCAATCCCCTCCTCCTAAGTCAGCTGAGACTAGTAATATGGAAGCTATGCTAGAGCAACTTTTGCAAGGTTAGGAGCAGTTGTCAGTAACTTTTAATGGGAAGCTGGATAATGTCTCCACAGAGCTTAATGGCAAGTTTGAAGCTTTGAACATACATGTCAAGAAGCTGGAGAATCAGGTTGCACAGACTGATGGGTCTGTGAAAAGGCAAGAAGATTATCTCCCTTCAAGAACTGAATCAAATCCTAAACATTCTTGCAATGCAGTCACTTTGAGAAGCGGTAAACAGTTGCATTCAGTACCCCCAAAAGCTTCAATCAGATGAATTGCTGGAATTGTTAGATGATGATGACGAGGAGAAAGTCTCGAATGAGCTAGTGTCGACCGACACTACTGAGCATCGGTCCACACCAAATTCACCCGAAGTCTCGAGCAAAACACAGAACGATGGTGTCGATCGACACCACCCGGGTAACGATCGACACCCTTCACTAATCGAACCTGAAATCGTGAAGTCTTCTACTCCATTTTCAGAAAGAGTCTACACACCTAAGGTTCCATTCCTCAAGAATCCAAGGAAGTCTAAACAAGAGCTAGATGATGCTAAATGCAAGGCCATGATGGATAAGCTTATTATTGAGTTACCTTTGGTTGATGTTGTTAAGATTTCTCCAATGCTTAGAAGATATGTCAAGAGGATGGTAACCAAGGATTTGAATGCTAAGCAGGGAGTTATGATGATATCAGCCCAAGTCAGTGCCATCATTCAGAACAAGATCCCAGAAAAACTTCCTGATCCAGGGAGCTTTGTTCTTGATTGTACTATCTTCACTGACATATTTGCTAGATCTTTGTGTGATCTTGGTTCTACTGTCAACCTAATGCCAAGATCAGTAGCACTCAGCCTGGGAGTGACAGACTTCCAGCCTACTAAGCTCACTCTCATCCTTGTTGATCGGTCCGTTCGTATTCCATATGGTATTCTTGAAGATGTTCCAATTAAGATTGGTGAGTGCTTGATACCTGCTGATTTTGTGGTATTAAAGTATGAGGAGGAACCCAAGGACCCTCTTATTCTCGGATGATCATTCTTAGCCACTGCTGGAGCTATTGTTGATGTCAAGAAGGGTCATATTGGTCTTAATGTTGGTGATTTACAAATGCGCTTTGACATGGAGAAGCTGGTTAAGAGGCCAACCATTGATGGTCAGACATTCTATGTAGACACATTGTCTAATCTGGCTGAATAGATATTCCAGGAGCTACATCCTGAGGATCCACTAGAGAGAGCATTGGTTGCTTCTGCTGAAGAAGCTAAGCATCTAGATGACATTTCTGTTGGGTATGTCAAGCTACTTGATGCTAATGAACAAGTGAAGAAGCTGGTTGCAGAAGAGGAATTGGTTAGTACTTCTTCACATGCTGCAAAATTTTCTGATTAGAGTCTTGAGAAAGCTCCAAAGCTTGATCTCAAGCCACTTCCTGCAGGTTTAAGTTATGCATTTCTAGGTGAGAACTCTTCTTATCATGTTATTGTTAGTGCTTCCTTGAACAATGCAGAGCTCACTTTATTGCTAAGCAAGTTGCGCAAGTTTTGCAAGGCTCTTGGCTATTCTCTTGATGATATTGCAGGAATCTCTCCAGACTTGTGTATGCATAGGATTCATCTTGAGGAAGGAGCTAAGACATCTATTTAGCATCAGAGGAGGCTGAATCCAAATTTGCAAGATATTGTCAAGAAAGAGATTATGAAGCTGCTGAATGCTGGGATCATCTATCCAATATCTTACAGCAATTGGGTTAGTCTGGTACATGTTGTTTCTAAGAAGGGGCGGAGTCACAGTGGTGAAGAATGACAAGAATGGGCTGATCCCTACAAGGATAGTCACTAGTCATCGGATGTTCATAGACTATAGGAACCTGAATGTTGCAACAAGGAAAGATCACTTCCCACTTCCTTTCATTGACCAGATGCTGGAGAGGTTAGCTAATCATCCATACTACTGCTTTTTGGATGGTTATTCAGGATTCTTCCATTCATCATGATGACCAAGAGAAGACCACCTTCACTTGTCCCTATAGTACCTTTGCCTACCGCAGAATGCTTTTTGGTCTCTGTAATGCTCCTGCGACATTTCAAAGATGCATGATGTCTATCTTCACTGATATGATTGAAGATTATATGGAGATGTTCATGGATGATTTTTCAGTTTATGGATCTTCATTCAAAAGCTGTTTGGATAATCTCTGTAAGGTGCTAGCAAGGTGTGAAGAGAAGCATCTAGTGCTTGATTGGGAAAAATATCATTTTATGGTTAGAGATGGCATAGTGCTTGGCCACAAGGTTTCAGAAGCTGGAATAGAAGTTGACCGTGCTAAGATAGAGGTGATGACATGTCTTCAACNTAGCATCAGAGGAGGCTGAATCCAAATTTGCAAGATATTGTCAAGAAAGAGATTATGAAGCTGCTGAATGCTGGGATCATCTATCCAATATCTTACAGCAATTGGGTTAGTCTGGTACATGTTGTTTCTAAGAAGGGGCGGAGTCACAGTGGTGAAGAATGACAAGAATGGGCTGATCCCTACAAGGATAGTCACTAGTCATCGGATGTTCATAGACTATAGGAACCTGAATGTTGCAACAAGGAAAGATCACTTCCCACTTCCTTTCATTGACCAGATGCTGGAGAGGTTAGCTAATCATCCATACTACTGCTTTTTGGATGGTTATTCAGGATTCTTCCATTCATCATGATGACCAAGAGAAGACCACCTTCACTTGTCCCTATAGTACCTTTGCCTACCGCAGAATGCTTTTTGGTCTCTGTAATGCTCCTGCGACATTTCAAAGATGCATGATGTCTATCTTCACTGATATGATTGAAGATTATATGGAGATGTTCATGGATGATTTTTCAGTTTATGGATCTTCATTCAAAAGCTGTTTGGATAATCTCTGTAAGGTGCTAGCAAGGTGTGAAGAGAAGCATCTAGTGCTTGATTGGGAAAAATATCATTTTATGGTTAGAGATGGCATAGTGCTTGGCCACAAGGTTTCAGAAGCTGGAATAGAAGTTGACCGTGCTAAGATAGAGGTGATGACATGTCTTCAACTACCAGAGAATGTGAAGGCAGTGAGGAGTTTTCTTGGACATGCAGGATTCTATAGGCGTTTTATCAAGGATTTTAGCAAGATAGAAAGACCACTTTCTGCTTTGTTGTGTAAAGATGTCAAGTTTGAATTCACTGATGAGTGCCGCATAGCCTTTGAGAGGATTAAGCAAGTGCTTGTGAGTGCACCTATTGTTCAGCCACCAGATTGGGATCTATCATTTGAAGTAATGTGTGATGCTAGTGACTTTGCAGTGGGAGCAGTGCTAGGACAAAGAAAAGATAAGAAGCTTCATGCAATCTATTATGCAAGCAGGACGCTTGATGAAGCACAAAGGAATTATGCAAAAACAGAGAAGGAGTTGTTGGATGTGGTGTTTGCTTTTGAGAAATTAAGTTCTTATCTGGTTGGTTCAAAATTCATTGTTCATACTGATCATGCTGCATTAAAGTACTTGATGCAGAAGAAGGATGCTAAGCCTAGACTTTTGAGATGGATTCTTCTTCTACAAGACTTTGACATTGAAGTGAGGGATAAGAAGGGGATAGAGAATGGTGTTGCTGATCACTTGTCCAAGATTAGAATTGATGATGATGTCCCAATTCGTGACTGTCTACCTGAAGAGCATGTTTATTTTGTGGATATTGGGTTTCAGACTGATGAATCGAAGGTTTTGTCTTCGGATGGAGATGATGTCGATCGACACCATACTAGCATCGATCGACACCCTTGTCTTTCCGAAACAGATTGGTCAAATGATAGAGATTTAGCTGATGTGGCTAGCTCCAATCAACCTTGGTATGCTGATATTGCCAATTATCTTGCTGCAGAGGTAGAACCAGATAAATTCACAGGCTATCATAAGAAGAGGTTCTTGAGAGAGCTTAAGAGATATTATTGGGATGAGCCTTATTTGTATAAGCATTGTAGTGATGGTGTTTACCGAAAATGTCTAGCTGAGACTGAGGTTCCTGATGTTCTATTTCACTACCATGGGTTGGATTATGTTCGACATTTTGCTACTTTAAAGATAGTGTCTAAGGTTCTACAAGCTGGGTTTTGGTGGCCAACAATGTTTTGGTGACTTAAGCTGTTTAAGACCATTATCTTTCCACGGTTTGGAGTTCCTAGAATTGTCATCAGTGATGGAGGTAAACACTTTATCAATAAAGTGTTTGAGAAGCTGCTGAAAAAGTATGGTGTTCAACATAGAGTAGCTAGTCCATATCATCCTCAGACTAGTGGATAAGTTGAGGTTTCCAACATGCAGATTAAGGAGATTCTAGGGAAAACAGTGGGTGTTAAAAAGAAGGATTGGGCTATGAAGCTTGATGATGCACTTTGGGCCTACAGAACTGCATATAAGACACCACTCGGCACTACCCCATTCCATCTACTTTATGGGAAAGCATGTCATCTACCAGTGGAGTTAGAGCACAAAGCAGCTTGGGCAGTTAAATTGATGAATTTTGATGTCAAGACAGCTTCAGAGAGAAGATTGGTACAGTTGAATGAGTTGGATGAGCTGCGTTTTCATGCATTTGAGAATTCAAAGCTGTACAAGGAGAGAACCAAGGCTTATCATGATAAGAAGATCATCTCCAGACATTTTGAGCCCAATGATCATGTACTCCTCTACAATTCTCGTTTGAAGTTGTTTCCTGGAAAGTTGTGTTCCCGCTGGTCTGGTCCTTTTACTGTTCAAGAAGTTAGACCATATGAAGCTATTGTGCTGTTGAACTCCAAAGGAGAGAAATTCACTGTTAATGGCCAAAGGGTGAAACACTATTGGGCGAAAGTTGAGATACCAGACGGACACATTGTGCGTTTGGATGATGCACCCTCTGCCTAATCCGTTGTCAAGTCAAGCTAATGACTTAAAACAAGCGCTGAGTGGGAGGCAACCCACTAGTAGGAATTAATTATTTTGAATTTTTTTCTTTTAGGATTACTAACTTATTAATTTTTGGTTTTGAGTTTTCATTTTTTTCAGGAAAAATAAAATAAAAAACGAATGGAAAATTATGATACCATTGATCAGAGCAAAGCATCAACCGACACCACCTGGGTGTCAGTCGACACTATTGATGGACCAGAGACGAGAAAAATAAAAGGGGGCCGTCGGGTTTGATTTATCTGGGTTTTAAGCTTACTGGGCTTTGACTGAAGTTGGGCCGGACCAAATAAGGGCAGTGTCGACCGACACTCTTTAAGTGGTGTCGATCGACACCGTTGAAAAAGAGAGAATCGCGACTAAAACCCTCGAGCCGTCTCACTTGTTCTTCATTCCTCCAAAGTGTTCAAGAAAGCGGGCTAGGCGGCCGCCTAGGCGCCGTCTAGGCGCTAGGCGCTCAGCAGATGCCTAGACGACCGCTTAGACCGCATAAAAATTACATAATATTATTTTAATATATATTTTTATTTTTAACTAAATATAATTAAATTTTTAAGTTTTATATTCATATACATATTTATAAATGTTCATATGTTATTAATCAAAATCAAATAAATGTATTTTTACTAATTTTAGTTTATAAATTATTATTATTTATTTATTCTAATATATTTTTGACATAATTTTATATATAATATCATATATATAATGTTTTTTAATGTAAACGCCTAAACCGCCTTAAAACGCCTAAACCCCGACTAGTCATTCTAGGCACTAGGCGCTGGGTCACCGCCCACATATCGCCTAGCGCTTTCTTAAACACTTCCAAACCGACGAGAATCTACAAAGCTTCATAACTTTTCCGATATTGATCCGTTTTGAGTGATTCCAAGCTCTATCCCACTCGATTTCGAGCCCTCTTTCCGGATCCGCTGTCACTTTCTCGATTTGAAGCGATGGCACCAAAGAAAAAGCCCAGAACCGCCGACGGCGAAGCTTCAACTTCTCACCAAACCCGCCGTCCACCTCCGTCAGCCCCGGCGACTGCTGCTCCGCCTCCGCGACCTCCGAAGAGACCTCCGTCTCCTCTACCTGATCCCATCCAGCCAAGATTCCCATGGCCAAAGGAGGAAGGTAAACCGATTCCCACACAAAGAGAATGGCCCAATAACAAGCTTGTTGAGCTTGGGAAGCCTGAATTCATCAATTGACCACTGGATGATTGGGAAGACTATGAGATATTGCTGTATAATGCTTGGTTAAATATTGTCATTGAGCCTACAAAGTTTGTTGATACTGCTGTTCTTCGTAGAATGAGCATTTATGATGAAGTTTTAGGATTGATAGATAAGATGCATATAGTAACCATCTGTACTAAGCAGTATGACCTTTATCCGGATTTAGTGTGGCAATTTATGGTTTCAGTTAGGATTACTTATCGCAATGAGCAGACACCAGAAGCATTTGGGAGTGAATTGTATTTCTTCATTAATGGAGTACCTTGTAGTATAACTTTTACTGAGCTTTGTGATTGCTTTGGCTAGATCTATTGGTATCAGCCAGTTGTTTTGCCTAAGCATTATGAGGATCTCTCTACTTTGTGGTCTTACATAGGACTTAGAGAGTATGATTCCAAGAAAATGCTTCAGACAGAGGTCTGCCATCCCGCGCTTAAGTATATTCTTCGAGCTCTTGGTACCACTTTTCAGTGTAAGATGGAGCCTAACACGATGAGAGCAGCAGAGCTCTACTTTTTGAGTGTTGGTGTTGGCAGCTTGATTCCTTCTCTGTCTCTTGATGAGCGTTGTGACCCTATGTGCCTCAACTTTGGGGCTATTTTCGCCTGCCACTTGGTTGATCTGCAGACCAAGCCATTTCTGGGTACTAGCACTAAGACAGAGAGTGTAGGGAGCCTTATCACTGCTATTCTTCAGTTCATGGAGATCCCTTTTGATGGTTACAGCGTTGTCACTAAGAGAGTTCTCATGGATGAGAAGTATCTGAAGAGTACACATTGGCTGAAACCTGGTTTATTGTGGAGGTTTGTTGATGAAGCAGGGGAGCACTTTATTCGCCTTCCGCGACCTGATCTTACTACCATTGGTAGTGATCCTGAGCAGTTACGTTTTCTCCCTTCTGCTGATGACTATGTTGCTTGTCCTCTTTCCCGTCGCCATCGCACTCCGCGGACTGCTACTGCTGCTGCACCTGCTACTAACCCTGCTGGGGGTTTTGAGATTGGTTCTTCTTCTGGGACTGTGCCACTTGAGTTTCCAGAGCCACCGCAGGATCCTGCTACTATGGACCAGGGAGCTCATCAGGCGTATGTGGTTTCCTACTTTGCGTGCCATCTGGAATGGCATGACTCGGTTGTCTCAGTGTGGCTGTCTTTGTCCTACCAGGCGCAGATCACCTTCTCCATCTTCACCACCTGTTGATCCCGTCTCTGATGAAGATGCTCCNATATTCTTCGAGCTCTTGGTACCACTTTTCAGTGTAAGATGGAGCCTAACACGATGAGAGCAGCAGAGCTCTACTTTTTGAGTGTTGGTGTTGGCAGCTTGATTCCTTCTCTGTCTCTTGATGAGCGTTGTGACCCTATGTGCCTCAACTTTGGGGCTATTTTCGCCTGCCACTTGGTTGATCTGCAGACCAAGCCATTTCTGGGTACTAGCACTAAGACAGAGAGTGTAGGGAGCCTTATCACTGCTATTCTTCAGTTCATGGAGATCCCTTTTGATGGTTACAGCGTTGTCACTAAGAGAGTTCTCATGGATGAGAAGTATCTGAAGAGTACACATTGGCTGAAACCTGGTTTATTGTGGAGGTTTGTTGATGAAGCAGAGGAGCACTTTATTCGCCTTCCGCGACCTGATCTTACTACCATTGGTAGTGATCCTGAGCAGTTACGTTTTCTCCCTTCTGCTGATGACTATGTTGCTTGTCCTC
>NC_025686.1:7682781-7705119 GCF_000633955.1 Camelina sativa
GTTGTCAAGTCAAGCTAATGACTTAAAACAAGCGCTGAGTGGGAGGCAACCCACTAGTAGGAATTAATTATTTTGAATTTTTTTCTTTTAGGATTACTAACTTATTAATTTTTGGTTTTGAGTTTTCATTTTTTTCAGGAAAAATAAAATAAAAAACGAATGGAAAATTATGATACCATTGATCAGAGCAAAGCATCAACCGACACCACCTGGGTGTCAGTCGACACTATTGATGGACCAGAGACGAGAAAAATAAAAGGGGGCCGTCGGGTTTGATTTATCTGGGTTTTAAGCTTACTGGGCTTTGACTGAAGTTGGGCCGGACCAAATAAGGGCAGTGTCGACCGACACTCTTTAAGTGGTGTCGATCGACACCGTTGAAAAAGAGAGAATCGCGACTAAAACCCTCGAGCCGTCTCACTTGTTCTTCATTCCTCCAAAGTGTTCAAGAAAGCGGGCTAGGCGGCCGCCTAGGCGCCGTCTAGGCGCTAGGCGCTCAGCAGATGCCTAGACGACCGCTTAGACCGCATAAAAATTACATAATATTATTTTAATATATATTTTTATTTTTAACTAAATATAATTAAATTTTTAAGTTTTATATTCATATACATATTTATAAATGTTCATATGTTATTAATCAAAATCAAATAAATGTATTTTTACTAATTTTAGTTTATAAATTATTATTATTTATTTATTCTAATATATTTTTGACATAATTTTATATATAATATCATATATATAATGTTTTTTAATGTAAACGCCTAAACCGCCTTAAAACGCCTAAACCCCGACTAGTCATTCTAGGCACTAGGCGCTGGGTCACCGCCCACATATCGCCTAGCGCTTTCTTAAACACTTCCAAACCGACGAGAATCTACAAAGCTTCATAACTTTTCCGATATTGATCCGTTTTGAGTGATTCCAAGCTCTATCCCACTCGATTTCGAGCCCTCTTTCCGGATCCGCTGTCACTTTCTCGATTTGAAGCGATGGCACCAAAGAAAAAGCCCAGAACCGCCGACGGCGAAGCTTCAACTTCTCACCAAACCCGCCGTCCACCTCCGTCAGCCCCGGCGACTNCGCGGACTGCTACTGCTGCTGCACCTGCTACTAACCCTGCTGGGGGTTTTGAGATTGGTTCTTCTTCTGGGACTGTGCCACTTGAGTTTCCAGAGCNACCTCCGAAGAGACCTCCGTCTCCTCTACCTGATCCCATCCAGCCAAGATTCCCATGGCCAAAGGAGGAAGGTAAACCGATTCCCACACAAAGAGAATGGCCCAATAACAAGCTTGTTGAGCTTGGGAAGCCTGAATTCATCAATTGACCACTGGATGATTGGGAAGACTATGAGATATTGCTGTATAATGCTTGGTTAAATATTGTCATTGAGNCTACTTTGCGTGCCATCTGGAATGGCATGACTCGGTTGTCTCAGTGTGGCTGTCTTTGTCCTACCAGGCGCAGATCACCTTCTCCATCTTCACCACCTGTTGATCCCGTCTCTGATGAAGATGCTCCTCCTGCTGATGCTTAGCTTCTGATCATGGTTTTCTTTATCTTTTTCTCTTTTTAGGATTGAGTCATTTTTATTCTTGCAATGAGTAAACCATGAGTCATTATTCTTGCAAGAATAAAAATGACTCAATCCTAAAAAGAGAAAAAGATAAAGAAAACCATGATCAGAAGCTAAGCATCAGCAGGAGGAGCATCATCATCAGAGACGGGATCAGCAGGTGGTGAAGATGGAGAAGGTGATATGCGCCTGGTAGGACGAAGGCAGCCACACTGAGACAACCGAGTCATGCCATTCCAGATGGCACGCAAAGAAGAAACCACATACGCCTGATGAGCTCCCTGGTCCATAGTAGCAGGATCCTGCGGTGGCTCTGGAAACTCAAGTGGCACAGTCCCAGAAGAAGAACCAATCTCAAACCCCCAGCAGGGTTAGTAGCAGGTGCAGCAGCAGTAGCAGTCCGCAGAGTGCGATGGCGACGGGAAAGAGGACAAGCAACATAGTCATCAGCAGAAGGGAGAAAACGTAACTGCTCAGGATCACTACCAATGGTAGTAAGATCAGGTCGCAGAAGGCGAATAAAGTGCTCCCCTGCTTCATCAACAAACCTCCACAATAAACCAGGTTTCAGCCAATGTGTACTCTTCAGATACTTCTCATCCATGAGAACTCTCTTAGTGACAACGCTGTAACCATCAAAAGGGATCTCCATGAACTGAAGAATAGCAGTGATAAGGCTCCCTACACTCTCTGTCTTAGTGCTAGTACCCAGAAATGGCTTGGTCTGCAGATCAACCAAGTGGCAGGCGAAAATAGCCCCAAAGTTGAGGCACATAGGGTCACAACGCTCATCAAGAGACAGAGAAGGAATCAAGCTGCCAACACCAACACTCAAAAAGTAGAGCTCTGCTGCTCTCATCGTGTTAGGCTCCATCTTACACTGAAAAGTGGTACCAAGAGCTCGAAGAATATACTTAAGCGCGGGATGGCAGACCTCTGTCTGAAGCATTTTCTTGGAATCATACTCTCTAAGTCCTATGTAAGACCACAAAGTAGAGAGATCCTCATAATGCTTAGGTAAAACAACTGGCTGATACCAATAGATCTAGCCAAAGCAATCACAAAGCTCAGTAAAAGTTATACTACAAGGTACTCCATTAATGAAGAAATACAATTCACTCCCAAATGCTTCTGGTGTCTGCTCATTGCGATAAGTAATCCTAACTGAAACCATAAATTGCCACACTAAATCCGGATAAAGGTCATACTGCTTAGTACAGATGGTTACTATATGCATCTTATCTATCAATCCTAAAACTTCATCATAAATGCTCATTCTACGAAGAACAGCAGTATCAACAAACTTTGTAGGCTCAATGACAATATTTAACCAAGCATTATACAGCAATATCTCATAGTCTTCCCAATCATCCANGGAATCAAGCTGCCAACACCAACACTCAAAAAGTAGAGCTCTGCTGCTCTCATCGTGTTAGGCTCCATCTTACACTGAAAAGTGGTACCAAGAGCTCGAAGAATATACTTAAGCGCGGGATGGCAGACCTCTGTCTGAAGCATTTTCTTGGAATCATACTCTCTAAGTCCTATGTAAGACCACAAAGTAGAGAGATCCTCATAATGCTTAGGTAAAACAACTGGCTGATACCAATAGATCTAGCCAAAGCAATCACAAAGCTCAGTAAAAGTTATACTACAAGGTACTCCATTAATGAAGAAATACAATTCACTCCCAAATGCTTCTGGTGTCTGCTCATTGCGATAAGTAATCCTAACTGAAACCATAAATTGCCACACTAAATCCGGATAAAGGTCATACTGCTTAGTACAGATGGTTACTATATGCATCTTATCTATCAATCCTAAAACTTCATCATAAATGCTCATTCTACGAAGAACAGCAGTATCAACAAACTTTGTAGGCTCAATGACAATATTTAACCAAGCATTATACAGCAATATCTCATAGTCTCTCCAATCATCCATTGCCCTGTTGATGAATTCAGACTTCCCAAGCTCAACAAACTTGTTATTGGGCCATTTTCTTTGTGTGGGAATCGGTTTACCTTCCTCCTTTGGCCATGGGAATCTTGGCTGGATGGGATCAGATAGAGGAGACGGAGGTCTTGTCGGAGGCCGCGGAGGCGGAGCAGCAGTCGCCGGGGCTGACGGAGGTGGACGGCGGGTTTGGTGAGAAGTTGAAACTTCGCCGTCGGCGGTTCTGGGCTTTTTCTTCGGTGCCATCGCTTCAAATCGAGAAAGTGACAGCGGATCCGGAAAGAGGGCTCGAAATCGAGTGGGATAGAGCTTGGAATCACTCAAAACGGATCAGTATTGGAAAAGTTATGAAGCTTTGTAGATTCTCGTCGGTTTGGAGGAATGAAGAACAAGTGAGATGGCTCGAGGGTTTTAGTGGCGATTCTCTCTTTTTCAACGGTGTCGATCGACACCACTTAAAGAGTGTCGGTCGACACTTCCCTTATTTGGTCCGGCCCAACTTCAGTCACCCACAACCCCCGTGCCATCTCCTTCTCTAATCTCTCTCCTCTCCACACATCTCGATCTATCTCTCCTCTCATCATGGTTCTCTCTCTCTCTATATATAACTGATGGACTCATCACTGCCTCGCCATCTCCGTGGATACGTACGGTCCGCCACTTCCCACTTCACGGGCTTATCTCCTAATGGGGCTTTGATTAGCACAATAAGAAATGTACATATGTGGATTTGGGGTGTTAGTTGCTCTACGCCACAAACAATCCCTCCTTGCAGAGAAAGAGTCCAAAGGGTTCCCGATGGCTTCTTCATCGCCGCTACCTCTTGATGTAGTAGAAGACATCTTCTCCAAGGCTCCAATCGAATCGCTGATACGTTGCAAAACGACCTGTAAAGAATGGTACGCTCTCTGCAACGACAAGAGATTCATCTACAACCACTTGCACCTCTCCCAGGAACGAATGATGCGAATTTGTGTTGATAAGGTTGAAATCCAACGACCCTAGATATCTTACGTCTACCACTTCCGGCCAAGTTTAGTTGTATGAACATGTCTGTTATTCACATGCGATGGTATTGCTATGCAAATGGGACGCTGGAAGAAGGCTAGATTACCACAACGTTGCAGTGTGGAATCCTGTTTTGGGCCAACTCAAGTTTGTTGAATCCAGGTCTCACTATATAACTCATAGATATATACCGTTTTGGATACGACAATGATCACAGCTACAAGATTTTGAGAATTGGTCGTAGGAGTTTGGTATTTTTGGAATATGAGATATATGACTTCAAGTCTAAACTCTGGAGAGCCTTTTCTGCTAATTTGGAATGGGATTTTTATATCCTGCACCCAAGCAACATTTGTCTATGAATGGAAATATGTATTGGATTGCTTTAAAGAGGGTTGATAGGAGGAATCTTGAAACCTTCATCCAGAGTTTCGATTTTTCCAAGGAGACATTCAAGCCCATATGTTCGTTTCCCTTTGAGTATAGGATTAGTGCTGATAGAGATTGGATTTGTGATACAGAAGTCTTTTCAGGTTTCAGAGGAGATAGGCTTTCTTTGTTTCGTCAACGTGTTGGAGACGAAACAAGGGAGATTGAGGTGTGGGTTACAAACAAAGTGACTGATGGGATTGTCTCATGGAGTAAGTATCTTAGTGTGGCTTGCCCTGGTCTTCCGATTTTAAATCCCCGTTTCTTCAGATACGGGTATGTTCCGACATTCTTTATCCACAAGACCAATTCTATCGTGTTGTGGTGTGATGAGGATGTACGAGATGGTTATGCTTGTACCAGGTTTTACGAACTTGGTCCGGGTGGGATTGAAAAACAAGTTGAGACAAGACAACGCTGTAGAAGAGGTAACCCTTGTGTTTCCAACTTTGTTTACGTTCCAAGTTTGGTTCCGGTTCCATAATAAGATGAAGAGATACACATCAAAAAAGAGAGGCTCATTAGATCTCATGCATGTTGTAAACTTCGTTTTTGGTCTTTCTGTTGTTATTTTTTGTGTTCCGCTATGCTGGATTCAACTTTTGCACTTCTATTTATATTTTAACGATTACATAGGCTCAAAGCAGTTTGATTATTCTTTCTAGTTAGGGACTTAGGGTGTAGTCCTGTAGAATCAAAATCTCAAAATTAGGCTTCTTTCATTCACATGTATGCGTGTGTATGTGCGGTTTCCTTTGGGAAGAATGTAGTGTAATATTGTTATGAACCCGTACACTTCTGTTTATATAAGATGTTTCAACAATCACAGTGGTTTGTGTCGGTGTAAGAAATAGCGGATCTAGACTTAATGCATCACAATTTAGATAAGAAGATTTAATCTATAAGTTGTCTTCCGTCCTTGTGACCTACTGACAGTAAATGTTTAAGAGTGGTGTTAGTAAATGATAAAGAACCTAATTAATACTTCTTTTTAAATGGTTTCAATCGTTTACTTATGGCATGGATTTTGGATCTCAACACCAACAAGTTTTTAGGACTACATTCAGAACCAAAGGCCTTAGAAGCTAGCAAACTATGCCAATAAAGTTGAGTTATTGGTTAATGATTGATCAACTTGATAACTTTGATCTTGCTTTCAATTTTACTGAAGTGTGAAACTTTGACAAAAAGTAACAAAAATAAAAACAGACCGAGACTTAAATGAAGAAAAGACACGACACTACACAAAATGACAGATAGATAAAGTGACCCCATCTCATTTGAATTCTTCCTCAATAGCTTGTCCTTTTTACTTCACTACTTTTTGTTTCTTATACATCAACTTGACATCTCCAATTCTATACATACACACAAAACATATATAAGACTGATTCTAAACGAATCTAAGTAAAGAGAGATTAAAGCCATGAACCAGCCCGGTTTAAATTAGAATAACACAAAGAAGCCACACAAGTTCAAGCAGCATACATAGATCAAGACACATAAGAGGCTAAAACCATTCCTAGTAGAAGCAACTTTTAGGTAGAGACTTCGAACATTAACAAGACCTGATTCATGGAGATGGCGGCCAAATATGCGGTTCCATGTCTAAAATTGCGTTGTCCGCATAAAAATTATCATCCCAACCATGCTCAAACTCATCTTCATAGAACTCTCCCATTACACCATCTTCAAGAAACTCCCAAGCCAAGTAATCAGACCCATCTGACAAGTAATCTGAGCAGCAATCCTCCCAATCATTTATCATCTCATAGAATCCGATCACGCGTGGACCCAACACTTTCATATCTGGAAACTTGTCTTTGAAGAACTTGTTATCGAGCTGCACGTCCCAACAACCTCTAAGTTCCAAGAACTCAAGAAAGATGCAGCAAGACAAGATCTTGAGTACTCCTTCTGTGCTGACTCGGTGGTATGCGATCTCTAGCCGCTTCAGCTTTGGCATTGTGTTGGCGATTGCATAAGCTTCATCGTCGTGAGAGACAACGTTAGCTACGTCCAATGGATGCATGTTTCTGCAAAACTCTCTCAGGGATTTACAGTGTTTGCCTATGGCTTGTATCGCCTCTGCACCTACTTTGCAGCAGTAGCTCAAGTCCAAGAAAGTGAGAGATGAAAGCTTTTCAGCTACGCTTACCACACCCGAATTGGTCAGACTACTTCTCGGCACCTTCAACGTTTTAAGCGAACCAGCACTGACAAAAAAAAAAAAAATACAAGGAAACATGTAAAAGAGTTAGTCAGAAAATGATAGATACAAAAGCCATGTTGCTTCAATCTCATCCAAAGACAGATCCAATCTCAACTAAATAGACCACAAAAAAAGACAGATCCAAGACTCAGATTCAGATAATATAACACAAAAACCTAGATTACACCTAATAACCACTTAAAGCTTCTTCTCAATTTGATCATGATACATAAGAAACAGGGGAAACTCATGAAAAAGCAACTCACTGTTGTGCAATGAAGGAGAAGATAGAGTCATTTCGAAGGCCAGTGACGGAGAGTTTTCGCAAAGAACCAGAGCTCCTAGGGATCAACATCTCAAGCATCCGATCAAGTTGATCAGACTGGTGACAACGGTTACTCCACAGCTCAATGTCAATCTCTTGCCAACAATAAGGTCCAGTAACAGCTCTGTTCCATGCTTTGCAAACTCTAGGCACCACTGTTAGAACTTCTTGAAGAGGTAAGTGGCTAAAGATTAAACCAAGAGCATCAGGGATTAACTCATCCCAATGCCTAAACTCGCAATCTTCTTCCATCTACAAAAACAATACACGAAATGATCAAATCTATGAATCTAAAAACTCTATCTTATCAAACAATCACAAAAAAAAAATCATCTTTTTCTATCAAGATCCATGAGTGATGATAAACAAATGAAGTAAACTCAAAGATCCACAAAACGACAACCAAAGTCGTCTAAGAGCAAGAATACACAAGTATGGAAAAAGCAAACAAGATTAAATTCCAAATCTTTTGAAAGTACAATCAAGACTAACTTGTTCTTTAGTTTAAACTCAGAAGCTCACACTGCAGAAAGATCAGAAAACACAGAGAGAGATCTGAAAACAAAAGAAAAGTTGAAAGAGGGTTCAAGAACCAGTGAAGTTACTAGAATTGGAAAGAAAGATACTAAAAGAAGTAAAAAAGAAACCACTTTTACAGACCCAAAAACAATCAACAAGTGAACTGATAACTCAAAACTAAGCAAACAAAGACAAATTCAGAAGAAGAAAAAAGATAATAAAACCAAACTTTTATTCACCAGAAAAATAGCTCCAAAACTTTTCTTCAATATTCACCACAAAAACTTGGTCAGGCAAGAAAGAGAGTAAGAGATAGAGAAAGAGAAAGAGAAAGAGAAAGAGAGAGAGAGAGAGGGAGGGAGAGAGAGAGAGAGATCTACACTTCTTCACCTAACGAGAGAGAAAGCATCAAGAATTAAACAACCAAACAACAAGAACAAAGCAACAACAGTAAAAAAACGCAGCGAGTAAATTCTATGACAACAAAAGGGTCCCTCCAAGAATAATAAATCAATTATTGTTTTTAAAAACAGTAGAATTGTACAATGTTGTAGCACCATTTTAATGGAAGGAAACAGAATAAACAAGAAACTATTTACTTTAATTTTACTTACTTTAATTCTTCAATAAGTAAGTTAGAAACAAACAAAAAAAAGAGAATCCCTTTTTTTACACGATTCTGATCAGAGAATCTACAAAACATTAATGTAAAATTCTCCAACCAAAAAGAGAGTTATTAGAAAGAAAAAAGTTAAAGGTTTTGATTTTGTTTTTCTTCTTACGTCTCTCTCGGGAAAACGCAATAAAACTAGTAGTGATAAAGTTTTGATCTTTTTTAGTTTATTGATTTTGATGGCAAATAGGTGCCGTGGAATTTGGGTATTACTGTGACCAAGTGTATCTATGTGTAAATGTGTGACATTTTTGACATTATTGAAGCAATGGATGAGTTTTACTTGTAGGTGAAACTACCGGTACGTGCCGGTGAGTACAATGGAACTATGGAAGATAAGTGTACACGTGTTCGTAGATGTTGTTGTGGTCTCTACCGACGTTGACTTGTTGACTTGTTAAATCCTAAATTAAATTCAGACACAATCTAAGCTGAGAAAAAGTGTTTTAGGACCAAAAGAGTAAAAGCGTGATCAATACGAGAATCAAAAGCCCATTTCGAACACAGATGTGTAATTTTCACGAACCAGAATCTGGTCCGGTGAAGTTGAGACTTTTCGCAAATCAAAAAAGTCTGATTCAAAACAATGTCATTGCATAAATATCATTAAGATTTACAATTTTGTGACAGTTAATATATAATATTGTAAACTGCAAATCCCAATCCCAAAAAAAAAAATAGCCAGAAAGGGAATTATTTTGAAGAACTATATGCAAAAAAGAATAATAAATTTAAAATAAATTTTCTCTCTTATCTCTCTCGCATCTTTCAGAGAGAGAAAATTTTTCTTTCGATTAAAATCGGACTCTCTTCAATTTTAATCTAGTTTTTTTTATGTAATATATTATCCGGTTTAGTCTGGATCATTTCTCTCGTCTATGTACGAGTTTCTTTTTAGCTGTTTTGGCTATGTTCTTTTATTTTGTTTGGTTTTAAACCTTTTGCAGTAACTAAATCTCTTCAAGTGAAGGAGATAAACGCGAGTGTAAAAATCAAGGTTCAAAAGATTATCAACTGCTCGATTTCCTTGCAAGAAAGGATAAATCCTTCATACCCTACTGGTGCCGTAATCGGCTTAGGATGAAGGTTCTTTTTCTTTGTTTGTAGATCGTGATGTTTGGAAACTTGATGGCTGGTGAAGACAGATTCAGGAAAGCGTGTTTTGCTGCTGGGTCTAAAACCTCTTGCATTGTCATCTTTTCTTGGCGGTTCAACTTTGTTGGTTTTTGGATCTCTATTTATATACATCCGGAGAATTCTGTAAAAAAGAGTTAGGGTGGTGATTCCAATGAAGTAGCTGATTTTAGAGAATCTAATCTGGATTGATCGACGGTTAGCCATGGCGGTGACGAGTCGAGAATGAGTTGGTGACAAGTTGATTGCATCTTCCACCTCCCAACTTGCGCGAAACACATGGTATTACACGTGTCCATTTTAGGCCAGTGTAATCTTATGTTGTCGGATTTTTGATGAGCTTTTATGTTGTTGGACCTGTACTACCACTATATCTTTGTCCGGTTTGGGTTTTAACGAAAGATTGTCGACCAAAAAAAAAAAACCTTAATATAATTTGTTTTTTAGTTTTTTTGTTGCCTTTTTAGTGAAGGTTAAGGTAAAATTAGTTGGAGATGTCAAATCGACTTCACTCTTTGTGACAGTTATCTTCACCATGCTTCACTTATAAAAACGTAATGCACATCTAGATACAGATTTATATTGTTTACAAGAAAATTTTCACAAATGTTTTTTGACTATAGTTTCATGATGCAATAACAAAACTTCCTTTATATACGAGCATGTCAGACATGCAACATAATGTCACGTTGTAAAGAGATTTTTTAAAAACTAAACTTCTAGTGGTAGGACTACTAATAACATTGTTCAGTTTCAAAGAGAGTTACTCTTCTTTATGATTTTCTAGAAACAAGAAGTATGTAAAAAAGTCGATCAAATTTCTAACACGAACACAAAAATAAAATTAAGATTTTTATATTGGAGGGACATTTAGTTTTGCCGGCTTTTTTGTGAAGCTTTATACTGAATTGTACAAGTATTTAAGTTTGGATTTTCGTTTATTAGACGAAATTATGTGGAGAAAACAAAATTACATTTCCTCTGTTCCAATATATAAAATCTTTTAGGTTTTTTTCTTTGTTCCAGTTTATAAGAGTCTTTTAAGTTTCTATACACTTTTGTATTAATTTAATAATTTTTGACCATTTAAATTCTGCAGTATTTTTTCTATTGGTTGAATTTAGTTAAATGATACAATATTTATTATTTTTAATCTTTGTGTTTTTAGTCCAAAAATCTTATAATTTGGAACAGTGGGAGTACAAGTTTTTTCAAAAACTATGTTCAAAAGTTCAAAAGTGCACACCCATCTATGACTATGAGTACTGTAAGATATATACATCGGTAACACCACTAATAATATTAATGCAGTCCTAAATATGTATACAGTTTATATTATACATAGATAGAAGAGTATATGCACTACATACCATAAAAATGGAAAGTATTTAACAAACTACCATGGGACCCACAATCTATTCTCTCTTCATATACAATTACTTTTATACCCATTACATATATTACATGTTATTTGTTTAAATATCATGTTATTTTTATTTTTTGAATGAAATTATATATCAGTTTGGGTTCACAAATAAAATAGTTAGGGTTTAAAGTTTACAATTAAAACGAAATTATATGTCGGTTTGGGTTCACAAATTAGATTGTTAAGGTTTAGATTTTACAATTAGAACGAAATTATATGTCGGTTTGGGTTTACAAATAAGATGGTTAGGGTTTAGATTTTACAATTAGAACGAAATTATATGTCGGTTTGGGTTCACAAATAAGATGGTTAGAGTTTAAATTTTACAATTAGAACGAAATTATATATCGGTTTGGGTTCACAAATGAGATGGTTAGGGTTTAGATTTTACAATTAGAACGAAATTATATGTCAGTTTGGGTTCATAAATAAGATGTAAAATATAAATATTACATGCTATTTTAAAAAATTTAACGTAATCTTTCATTTCTACATTACAATAAAATAAGAAAAAGGTGATTTTGTCTTTTTACTCCCAAAAAACGTGAGTCCCATGGTATTCTCCTATTAAAAAAAATTGTTGTGCTATTCTCTTAAATAACTTTTAGAATTGTGGTATTTATTTAATTAACTTTAGATAGAATTATCTCATTATTTATTTAGTTTTTTCATAAAGAAAATAATTTTCAATTCTAGCCTACATGGACAACTCATTAAAATTGATATTGTTAAATCATTTATTTTTTGAAAAAAAAAACGCTTTGTTATATAGCACACATTCATCTGATCATCTCACACGTAACACAATAACCTTTTCCTTCTTAAAAAAAAAAGAAAAATAAAACTCATTCTTCTAAACGCTAATCTTTTCCATCATAATAAATAAAACTAAGAGATGACAAAAGCTACGAATGGGAAAAACGGATCGAGCAGCGCAAGACAAGTGGATCTAGTGTTGTTTGTATGCTAGTCTAATCCAAATTTATATCAATTTGATTGAACTGACGCTAAACAAATTAATTAATACATCATTTATTACATTTGATGTTAAATTATTTATTTTGTATCATTTGCTAAAATTTAATTTAAACTAATATCATTTATATTGGTGATGCTAGTTAATTGATGTAAAAGAACCTTTTTGTAGTTGCAGAATAAATGGTGCAGATAATTTATAAGTGGTGAAAAAAATAACTATGTGTTGCTATATAATTTCTTGATTGGTAAAAAGTAGAACAAGCAGTTCATATATAATTAAAATTAATACTCCCTCTAGTTTTTTTAGTTGTCATTTTAGAGTAAAATTTTGTTTTCCAATACTTGTTGTTTTAGATTTCCAATGCATATGTTTGGTAAAATACCAATTTTTTTTTTGTCAACCATTGGATCACAACTGGCCGGTCCATTAGCCAAAAACCTACATTCGTAGGAAGCAGGACTCGATCCCTGGTGTGATGGTGCCTTCTACAAATGGACTTACCTCCTGCCACTACACTAAGGTCACTTCACGTAAAATACCAATTTTATCCCAACTATTTTAATGTTTTGACCAATAAAAAATTTAGAAAATATATTAAAGAAGGGGTATAATAGAAAATTGATCTATTTTTTTAATTTGTGTGCAAAGTTTTAAAATGACAAGTAAAAAACCGTAGGGAGTATATTATAAATAAAAATTAATTAATGTTAATAGTATAAATATAATTTAAAAAATTTATATTTTATTTTATACTGATAACTAAAGAGTTTCATATATTATTTACAATAAAATTATTAAAAACTTAAAATGTAAATATTTGAGTTTGAAAATGTTCAAAAATACATTTGTTGCTAAAATCTAGTGAAACAATAAATATTAGAAAACCAGCCAAAATATTATAAAGCAAAAATATTATTATTGAGTATGTTGATCTTTCCACAACATATCTGCAATATTATCTCTTATGTATGTTATATTTTTTCCATCTGCTATTTTAGTTGCTTCCATGACATCTGAATCAGACTGTTAATCTGCATTGTTTATCTTTGTCTCTATCATTACTTCTGCAAAATCTGCATCTAAAATTTTGAAATCTTGATAAAATTGTGTAATCTCATTGTCTTCATTACCACTTTCTTTTGTACATGAATACTAGCATTGTGTGTTAGTATTAATAAATAGAAATAGAGTGATTATTAGTTATTACCACAAGAAAACAACTTTATTTCCAAAGATTCCGGTGGTCAGAAAAATTCCAACCAATTTCCAACAAAAAAAAGTATTAGTCGGAAATTCGCAAAAATTCCGACAATTTCTAATTCTGGATTTAAAAATAAAAAATTAGTTAAAATTGTTTTTTAATGTAAAATAATATTTCGCCGAGAATTCGTCAAAAATGTTTAAGATGGTCCAAAACTTGTCGTAATTTTTTTATTATGTTTTCTAATATTCTCACATTTGTAAATTCAAATTTAATTGATTTACCGCGTTTGCGGTCTCCGATTTGTTGGAAGTTTCTTCTATATATAATCCAATTTCTAATAATATCTTCGTCTCTCTAATTCGGAAATATTTTTTTATTTGAAAAAAATTCATCATTTTCCTCATGGACATAATATGCTGATGGAGTTTCTTTAAAAATGAATGATTTCATTGAACTTTACTTACCTCTCATATTACTTGCTCCATCATAATCTTGTCCTCTCACCTTTTTTATGCTCAATCCATATTTTCCAAACAAATAATCAAAATTAATTTTTGTTTATTATCAAAATTAAATTTTTATTATTGTTTTCAGATGAAGAACAAAATTCAATTAGACAAAATGAATTAATATATATGCATGAATGAAAATTAATAATTAAAAAAAATGATGAAATTTTAAAAAGAAGATATTATTTCGAAGCAGAGAGAAGATGTTATCAAAAATTGAGCTTTTGCGTTTTGGATTGTGAAATGGGTGAATACTGTTAGTCATTAGGTATATGCTGATCATATGCATTTTCCTCATGAATCAACAACATAGTCAGTAACATTGAGTGATATTGGGTGATTAAAATTATCCGTTATATTATTTTCTTCTTAAAAGAGTCTCGTGTGAGATCACAAGCAGGAAAGTTTTAGCCACATGGTTTCGGTTGTCGTTTTCTCTTGATCTGGTTCTGAACTCTATTAGATACTTTCAAAGCATAAGAGGTAGAAAAGAATCATCAAAAAAGACAATCTGAAGTCTAAAACGCAGAGAATACAATAAGAAGATGGCATGATAGACTACAAAATATAAGCCATGCGTATCGGATTACATGCAGAAAGCAAAAGCGTCTCTACTTTATGTTAAGCCACCTCAAGGATGAGAAGATCGCTGTCCTTGCCTCCATGTATGGCACTTAAGTAAATCACTCTTCCCTGCCAACACCATTTTTTACACAATTAGATTCCACGAGGATGTTTTAAAACATTTGCCATTCAAGGGCGCAAAAAAGCAAAAAAAAACAATCCAGCTGTGTAGAACTCAACAAGAGATGTTTAGCTAAAACTAAAAGGGGTTAGTGAGAAGCTGTCAGTTTTTTACACAATGACACTGGGTAGAGAATGGCGATGCGTGCAGAGGTACCAGATACATTCACATAAGTTTTTAGCAAATAATTCTCTACAAGTATCCAATTAATAATCACACATGTGTAACCGCAAACTAGAAAACCGTCAGCAGATTATGTAACCTCGATCTGCCAACTTAAAAAAATTTCTACCTAACAGGATTAGCAAATTTCATACAACAAGAATCGAGAAGCTATGACTTCCCATTAGACCATTGATCATTCAGAAAACTAGGACTCCACTGAAGTATCATCTATTCTGAATTTGGCAAGCCATTTACGAAATCTCAGAATCATCACAGGTTAAGATCACCAAAATGAAATGTCATTCTAGATATTCATTCATCTCAGGATAGATAATCCAATACAAACCATTATTACACAACCAAAGGTTAGTGATCTGCTAAAAGTGAGACAAAAGGAAAGAAGAAGATGAATCATACCACTTGATGAGCCAGCCAAAGAGGAAATGCTGCATAATAGGAACTTTCTCAAGGACTTCAACCTTATACATCTTAAGCAACCCGCTATTCACCTTCTTCCAGTTCGGTACACCGCTTATATCATCCAACAACGGCGAATGCTCAGCGAACAAACCTTTCTTCACCTTCTTCACAAAGGCAATACAAGACAAGTACATGTATTCACTAGAGAAATTCTCCAGAATGTCATCGTTATGAATCGACTTCGGTTTCATATACTTGTGATCAATCAACTGAGAACTCCCAAATATAAAAGGCAAGAAATGGTAATCATCAAGTCCCCAAACTCCATGGGATCCAGCTGGTTCTAAGCAATAAACCATTTGCAGTTTCCTCATCAATTCCAAATACTTAACAAAAACCCTAGCAACCAAACCATGGTAATCCTCTTCCTTCACAATCCCCATCCTAGCTAAACAATACAACCACGCCGCGAAATTAGTCTCGTGTCCGGTTCCGTAATCGATCCTACTCGAGTTCCCAAAGCTATCCAAGAAGTAAGGAACAATCTCAATCCTAGATCCTTTGAATTCCTCAGGGAGAAACTCAAGAATAAGCGTTTCACCTCTCTCACCGAGCCGTTCGTGCCATGACCTGAACGAAACGTTGCCGTATCGAGCTGATTGTTGAGCAGGAGGAATCTCGTCGATCCATTGTAACAAGGTTTCGAGGATTGAAACTATGGCGGCTACGGTTGGTGAGATATGACAAGGATCTGAGATCTTTTGCCCACGGATCGATTCCGATAACGAAACAACGAACCCTAGGAAGTTCTTACAAGAAGCAGATTCCTGAAATCGGCGGATATCGTCGGGGGAGTGGATTCTTTTGACCGGAGTCTCGAATTGATACGGCGGAGTTACGACGGGGACATGTTCGGCGTGAGGAACGGGAGAGAGAATGATAGCCTGAGAGTTGTGTGGGAGATTGATGGCTGGAGCTCGGATCGGGCGGTAGTTCGGTGGTGGTGACATCTCCGGGAATGAAGCTAGTGGTGGTGGTTCGGAAATCGTTGGTCCGCCGCAGTTAGTACAGCATCCGGAAGGAGGAAAGGCGGAGGAAACGGTGGCCGGAGCTTCGGAGGTTGATTTCTCCGGCGTGCTTTCGGACTTTGGAGGTTCCATTTTCGCAGTGTTTACAGAGACGTAACTCAGGTGAGAGAGAGTAAAAGGGTTAATAAAACATTTATCCTTATTGGGCCAGAACGGGCCGGCTCATTAACCCAAGAAAATCATAATATTTAACATTATAAATAATCTGATTTATATGGTGTTATTAATTGTTTAATATATCTATCTACAAATATATTTTAGTAATTTATATTTTAAAATGCCAATTTTAGTTTTTTTTTTTAAAAACCACAAAAATATTTTTTCCGCAAAAATAGTACAAATTGAACTAAGTTTTAATATTTAACACTAATCCCTAAATCCAAACACTAAACTTTACCCTAAAAAATATACCGTATATCTAAAATTGTTAACCAAAACCTAAAAATAAAAAAATTTACACTATGAAAATCAATTTTTGTGTTTGTAGTATTTTTAGAAAAAAAAAATTAAGTGCGTATCTTTTGTGAAAAAAAAAACTTTGATGTAAGAGGAATTCTTCTATTTTAATCTATATAGTTAAAATAAAAAAATATGTGACGAGGGACATGCATTATCCATGCAATTTAGTGAAGTTGTTTTCTAATGCTAGTATTTTAGTGAGTGTAGTTCAAGAAAAAAATTCATAGAGAGAAATTTCCACCATCCGAGTATAGTTCAAGAAAAAAGATGTATATGTAACTTAACGATATTTTATCATCATCAATAATATTATCCCACACGTAAGTACATAACTATAGTTACTTTCTATCTAAATGTCTAAATAAAAAATAACATACTTATAATTTTAAAATAAAGGGATATGCAAAGATTAAATGAAAAGTAACTGAAAAATTGTGGGGATATACAAAATTAAACGAAATATAATCGGTTTAGATGAAAAATAATAAATAAATAAAAATTGATCTCGGGATTAATCACACAAATAGGATGCCATTAGTCAGGAAGTGATAGAAGCTAGGCCGAGAATTCTAAAACAAGAGCTCAAAAGTGCTTTATTTGACTTAAACCAAATCCAACAGCAACAATGCGGTAAAATTTATATAGTCATATATATATATATTTATTATCTTTTATTAATAGTAACCATAAAAAAAATAACATCTGTCTATTTTGTTAAGGGAAATGTTTCATGACTAAGCAACTTAAGTACCGAATTTTTTTTTTCCTCTCTTATTATTATATTTTTTTTTTAAACAACTCTGTTGATGCCTTCAATGGCTGAAACTTAAGTGTGCTTTAATAGATTGTCATGAGTGGTTAAAAGAGACTTTTGATTATAAGATAATCATTTCCTTTATTTAATTGTATCGTGTTATTCTTCCTGTAAACTTCGTTTCGTCTTTTTTAGATGTTTAAGTTTTGATTTGTAAATCTCTAACATGTACAACTCTTCCCTAGACAAATTGCTCGTATGTTGAACCAAAGAAAAACGCGTAAACGATTTTCCATTTACTCTAAGACTACAATTACTGTTTCAAATCAACACTGGTATTTGTAACTTATCATTGTCTTGACTCTTGAGTCTTGACCCACCAAATCATTGATTTAACAAAGTCAAAGCATGCATAGGTGTATCGCGATGGCAGGGAACGAACGATGCTACGTTTTACATACGAAGGAACAAATGAGTGGTGGTGGGACATTAAAGATTTTTGATACGATAAATTTTTAAAACATTCGGCAAGAGACCAAAAGCGCGTACGTTACCAAACCGTCCCTACCGTTCACCGACCGATGCACCCAGGAGGATGATCACATGACCATCACGCGACCTACACTAGTTGAAGTTGGGCAAATCCACCGAAAACACTTTTGACTTTTGAGTATCCATCAACCACTATGCCTTTTTTCTTTAAATTCAAGTTGTTGCATTTTCTATGTTCTATCTTGGCCATGATTGTGCCTAAATTTTGAGGGCCTTAAATGAATAAATTTTTTTATTATTTATACATATTTCTGTAAAATTAACATCAGAAAACAAATTGTACATTACAAAGACTTTTTCTTTTCATCACTACCAAAGACAACCAATGTTATTTCTTAATACTATGTGAAATGGACCTTTAAACTCAAGAGAATAGCACGGATTTTTTTTTTTTTTACCAATATACCAAATGAAAACTTAAGAACTGGACCTTATTATTAGTATTAAAATAATCCATTTAAAGTCCATAAATTCCATATACGTAGTGTTTTTGGCTTTGATTTCTTACGATCCAATTAAATGTCACTTAATAATTTGATAATTTACTTAATTACATTGTTTTGTTTCTGTCTAAACAAGTTGGATTGGCTTTTTGTCTGAAACATGGACAAAAATAAACGGTTTCGCCAAATTATCTAAGAATATTCCATTAAAATAATCGTCTAAGCGACAAAGATCTCGAATCAGCAATAGTGGGAAATAATCTTTAAACTAATTAAAAGATAAAAGGTCAAAATGATATACGAGCTAATAAGGGAAAAATGATAATAATATTAATGAATAAATTGAATTACACTAGAATTTGTAACCAAAAAAATAAACAAAAAAGAATTACACTAGAATATTATTTTCTACTACCAAAAGAACCAAACATTGGATCCTTTTAATTCTCAGACCATAGTGGAGCAAGTCGACGACGTGGGATCATACAAAGCAGGAAGCAAAAACTTCCTGCCGTTTGCACCATACGCATTAAAACTACCTCCCGTTGTAGTATCCACGAGCAAATCTCCAGCGTAACCAGGGTAAGCACCTTTACCATAAACGCCAGGACAAGCAGACGCAGCTTCAAGCGGTGCGTTTTGTGGACCTTGGTAATAACCATTACCAAAAGGATTCGTTGCGGTTCCAGCTAAAAGACTAGCTAAGTTAATAACCATACCATCGAGTCCCACGTCATTGTTTGGTGCCACAAGTGGTGGACTCTGTGGTCCATACACCGGCGCGTGGAATGGCCACGCACATTGCCCTGGACATTGTGTCTCGGAGTTACCAACCCAAATGTAAGCAAACTTGGAGCCACGTTTACCTAAACCACGTGCGTGTCCATGAGTACCACATCGACTCATACCAAATCCTTGTACGGCCACGTCAGCTGAAGTCAAAACGACGTTGACTGCATCGCGTTGGTCACCTTTTGAAGCTAGCTTACGTATGTCTCCATCGGTTAGAGATTTACCAAGCGAGCAAGACTCGTCGAGGATTTGTTTCCCGAGAGTGAGAGTGAGAGAAGGAGATGAGCTTTTAGCAGACGCGGCAAGCTTGTAGTATTTCTCCGTAGTCTTCCACCACGTGGCGACGGATGGTTGGTGGAGAGTTTTGGACGTAGGAGGAGAAGTGTGTGTGAGAGAGGTGATGAAGTCGGAGATGATTGCTCTTTGCGAAGGTTTGAAATTTCCGTACCAGATTAGGTTAACGGAGATCTTGCCGGAGAGAAGAGCTCCTTTGTGATACTTTAGTAGTTTGAACTGGTTTGGTTCTTCTGATGCTAAGTTCCTAGCAGAGACACAGATTTGGAGAAGAGACAAAAATAGAAAGAATTTAAACACTAACGAATACATTTTGAAATGAGAGAGAAGAGAGGATATTGTGAAATAGTGGATTTGGATGTGTAGATTGGTTTGTGAGATATAAAGAGTGTGATGGGGGCTATATATATGCCTCTCTGAGTAGATTATTTAATAAGTATGAAGGGTAGATTTTGAATATGAGTTAAATAATAAAGGTGGAAAAAAAAAAAAGAGAGAAGGATAAAAGAGTTAAGATATGCTTTAAAGCGAAAGAGAAAGAGAAGTTGCAGAGAAAATAGAAAAAAGATAAAAGAGTTAATGGACCATTGTACTGTTGACAGCTAAGGAATGAACCATAGTCCTACACTTTTTTCATATTACATACAACTTTTTGGTTTATGTCAAAATTCGAATTTTTTAAATTATCGAATGGTTATTTTGTCATTAGAAATTACACATTTTCTTTAATGTGATAATTACAAGTCTCATGCAAATATGTTGGTACATATGATTTCATTTGGATTTTGGATAAGACTCTTGGAGCCTAGAATGGAGACATAGGATTCTTGTGGTTAAAATCTGTACACAGGTGATGTTTTTTTTATTTAATCAGTAAATAATAAGAAATTGTATCAAGTTGGACTAATAAAAAACTGCTAAGTATTTATAATAATACACTGTTGAAAAATTAGTAAAGGATTAATTGTGTCAGATTAAGCAATGTTCCTAGTTACATACAGCCAATGTGTGATAAAAGAGGAATCAAAATTGACCGTATCGATAACAATGTGTGGAATATACAGCTTAGTTACAGAGAGGATCATAAGCTTAAATGACGTAAATACCCTTTATGCAAGCTGTTTTTGGGTAAAGCGCGTGTTGGGGCAGTTAAAGAGAAAAATGTGAAACTTCTGAGAGACGTTGAGGAGACTTAAAAAAAAATCTTTCGGACAGGCTGGATAATAGAACATTACTTTTTAAGTATTTTTGAAAGAGATATGGGGAAGTGTGTACAGCTGGCAGTTAGTAAGATAGAGGTAGAGGAGACGAGAGTAATCCTAAAAATTCCTAATCCATAGGTATAGAGGCATTTACTGACACGATGTCGGCACGTGATGTCACGCGCTTTCACGTCATCATTGATTTTGTTTTAAGTTGGTGGTGGTGATCGAAGCAGGTGGGTGAAAGCTCGTGACTAGGGGAGGGGCTTGTTATGGTACTACTAACAAAAAAACATTAGCTGGACTATGGTTGGATCTCTCTCGACACCACATTATTATTCGTCAACCTGCACCGTTTTAGGTTTGGAGGCAGTCTGAATCATCTTGAGAACATTGCTTATGTTCGGTAGATAATTTAGTTTTTTTCTAGCCCCTAAAATTATAGCATTCAAGTGCTCTTAACAATATTGCTCGAAATGAATCTTGCTACATATAGAGAGTTCTATGGTAGAAAATGTAAGATTTCTCTAAGGATTGTATGCTTCCGTTTGTATGTTATAGGATCATAGATGATCTTTACGAATCGCGTTGGATTAATTAATGCTGTGTAAATCTGGTGTATAGTAGAATTTGTTGTGGCTATAGAGTTCTTGGACCATCTCCATCTCCCACCATGGTTCCAAATTTGAAGATTCTATTTATTTTTATAATTGAAAAAAATACAAAACTAAAATTTTAATTCCAGACCTTATAATGGATATCCCCTTATAATTGATTCCAAAACCTCTACATTTAGAACCAATTCTATTTTTTTGTTGGGCATTTTGATTTAATTTTAATATTTTTGAGTTTAGAAAAGTTGATTTACAACTTTTTAGAATCACCATTGGAGAATCCTAAATAATTTAAAACCTATTTTTAGTTTTTTACAACCCCATAATATAATGTCCGCTAGTAACTCTTGATTAAATTATTATCATTAAAACTAACAGTTTCTTTGTATTTTCTTGCAATATAGTAGTGTGTTAATTATTTGTTATATTTTGTTTCGTTTTCATAGAAACAAAAGCTGTTCAACACAAGTATCTTTAAGTATCCTTAATAAATAATTAATTGGACTATGTTATCTATCTCCTTGTGACAACTATACTACGTTAAATAAAAATAAAAATAACTATTTTAATCGAATATGTAGCATGGCTGAACTTTAACCAAAAATATATCTAACATGGCTGAATCCTCTTCTATTATTTACATATGCATACTCGGTATATCCCATGCCCAAATATTTATGAGTCCCATGCAATTCAAGTTCAGTGTATGATAATAGATAAGTAAGTTGCCACTAGAAATTTTCAAAAGCTTAGGCAATATGGTATATATGGACCACTCCCCAATCCACACGCCCATATCCCAAGCATTACTCTATTAAAAGACACTGTTCTTTTTCATGTACAAGACACTAGCTTT
>NC_025686.1:7705133-7715213 GCF_000633955.1 Camelina sativa
TTTTTTTTTTTTTTTTTTTTTTTTTTTTTTTTTTTTTTTTTTTTTTTTTTTTCTATCTTACGCTTGCCTCTTTTAAAAAAAAAATAAAAACTGTGAAGTTTATTAGCTACATATGAACACGACCTGACGTACCAAACCAGGGAAATGGATGATCTAATATTATATTGGAGTATAACCTGACTTGGCCTAAGTTCTCAAATTTGCTTCATGAAGAGGCTTTCGTGAACAATAGATTGTTCTGTGATAATCGCGTTGTGACTTCTTTACAAACAATAATTAGGTATGTTTGGTAGGTTCATGAAAAGTATATTAATAATAATACCTATTACAAATTAACTTTCACTTATTACGATGACTTAGTTCAAGTGGTTGATTCCAAAAAAAAATGCTAGCAAGTTTGTTGATGTCCCTTTTGGTCACAATTAATATGTTTAGTTCGGTCAAAGAGGGTTGAAGTTCTCTTCTATTATATTGATGTCGAAACACAAAAGACGGGCTACAACGCGACTCAAACGGGTTACAAAGGTAGACGAGGATAGTAGACGAGCTGATATCTCGTCGATTCTCCGAGCTATGAGTTTAGAACCGTTGACTTTTGCTTGGACGAGCTAAGCTTTTGTACTTGCTGTACGAATTCTCCTGTTTTTTCTCCGATCCCCCCTTCTAAAGGCCGTACGCCCGTATTTATAGGGAATCGTGTCGGTTCGTCTAGGAAAAATACCATAATACCCTTCTCTCTCGAAAGGAATATTTATGGGCTTTTTCCTGGGCCGGGCCCTTTTGTTGGGGTTGGATCTACCCCTAACAATAGTCCCCCCCCCTCGCCTCTAGTTCGTAGTCTTTAGGCGAAAGACTGCGCGTGGGATGATACAGAATAGCGCGTGAAGGTGCGGTTTCCAACGTTGAGGGTCGAATCGTCGCGTTCGGTGCTTGAAGCGCGTGAAATCCATAATACCCTTCTCTCTCGAAAGGGATATTTATGGGCTTTTTCCTGGGCTGGGCCCTTTCGAAAGAGCTTCTTTTATCAAAGAGAGTTAAATGCCACGGGTAGACGTTATCCTATATTTTGCTTCTATCGAACATTTTAGGTTTTTTTATTGTCCAAATTAGCAGAATCCTACTACTCCAAATAACTATTTTAATCGAATATGATAGAAGCTTTGTTTACGTAATTATTACATTTTCTCATTTAAAATTAGTGCACAACATCGAAAAAAATACATCTACAGTGTAGTCTTTTTGAATATCGCTATTTTCATACCGTTGTGTAGAGAAAACAGTAAACAATTAATAGTTCAAAATGATACAAAATAACGGTATTCGCTATACTTTTGGTAAAAAAACCAATAAGTTTTGATGTAAAATTAAAATGCAAAGGACTTTCGATATTGACATGCCCTCAAGAAACAAATTAAAATAACACCAGTCTTGATTGGGTCACATAATTCATTTCATTGTTTAATGGAGTCAGTTAGATGGGTTATCCCTAACTTTATATTTTCATTTCGTTCTTGTGATCTCCGTCTCGTTATTACTTTTACTTCGAAATACGACAATCTTTTTCTTCTACATGGAAGACGTATTACTATATGATGTCTCAGTTCATGCACCATTTCTCTTGTACCCCAATAACACTATCTATATACAAATGCATCGAAAATATAAAATAAACGAATCTAGCCAGTACAATTATTTGATAAGTTTATTCTTTCTCTTGTCATGGAATTCCGCGACATTGTTTAAAATGAGTAAAGATACCTAGGGTCATCTCCAGCGGTAGAAATGGGAAGGGTTACTCAGAAACATAAAAATAATACTCCTTCCGTTCTAATTTAGCTGTTGTTTTATGATTTAATTTTTGTTTCATACTCCCTCCGATTCGAATTAAGTGTCGTTCTAGGAGTAATTTTTATTTTCTTATTAAGTGTCGTTCTCTGTTATCAATGTGATAATACTAATAAAATTACTAATATGACCTTAACTAAATTAACACAAATTACTAGTAAAACTGAAAATAACAAATCTTGGAACGATTGCATCTTCAGGGGAATGACCAAGACCTTCCAGTTTGATGACTTCCATGAACTGAGAATGAAAACAACACCAACCATTACTTCAACTTAAATTATGGAGATAGTAGAAGAAACAATTAAGGGTATCGAAGAAACTTGAACTAACCTCTTCATGCTCGATAGTATGAGCAAGTGGAAGTATAACTTGCCCTCCAAATCCTCCAACTCGGGCACTACAAGGCCCCACTTTAACTGCTGCAGCTAAATACGCATCCATATGAATTGGTTAACATTTAACAGACCAAATATCCAAAAAGTTTGGTTAACATTTCCAAGACACTGATTGATCCTTTAGAATTGGTGCAGAGAGAGGGTTGTTACCTCCAAATCCATATGATCCACTATGTGTATGATTGAGCCACCACCATCTCTGCTCTAACAAAATTCTGAACCAGTGGCATACTAGGACCGTTCTGAGTGCTCTTAAGAGATCTCTCACACACCTATAAAATTTGTTACTCAGTGAGAAAAGGATCAACATGAATAAGAAAACCAGCACACAAGAAAAAAGTATATACTTAGAGCTACATACCACAAGGCTTTGATCTCAGAATGCAAGCTTAGGAGAATAAATGAGTTTAATTAACATACTGCCTAGCCATGGATGCTTAGTCATCGTGTTTATGGGGAAGCAACTCCTCCATCACCAAAGCTTGTCTAAACTCATCAACCGCCTGAAGCTCCTCTACATCACGAACATCCTCGATGGAGACAGAACTGACACGAACATCGCTTTTTCTTCTTTCCTTCTTGAGAGAATGCTTGAACTTTGTGGAGGCATTGATTTCTTTCTTTTTCAAAGAGCGGATTCTTGTTCTCCTCTCATCTTCTGAGTTTTCAAAATCAGACTTTCTTTCCTTTTTCTCATCATTGCTCATAATTCCCTCAAAACCTGTAGTATATTAAAAAAACCCTCTTTACCAATCCAAAAACTTTCAAGAACAACAACAAACAGCTGAAACTATGACCTAACTTGCAGAACCCTAAGAACCCACTAGGAAAAAAACGAAATTGCAGAGAGTTTCACTTCTCATTACTCAAATAAATCTTAAAAAACAAATACTCCTCTCTCTATGGCCTTTATGCTTTTAGTGTGAAACACTAGAAAACTCAACACCCAGCAATAAAATAAGATGGATCGAAAGAGAAAATCAGAGGAGGCGGAGGGAAGAAGCTCACCGTCTAAAAGTCAATTACAAAACAAAAGAGGAAGCTTCACACCAGATTTTGATTTTGATTTTGCGATAGAAAAAGAGGAAGCTTCGTTTCTCCATATCCAGAGGGCGAAAGAAATCGATGGATGAAGTTTATTTTTTTAAAAAGGAAAAAATTGGAGGAATTGAGTTTGTGACAGAGGTGATCGGAGAAAACGAAGTTAACCGGGGATGAGAAAAGGAGTTCGATGGAGGTGGTGACAGAAAAAAAAAAAAGCTCAAATTAATTTATTAAATAAAAGATAAATAAAAAATAAAATTGTAAATTAGTTTTAATTCTGAGGTCACAATAGTCAAACTGCACACTTTCTTAATCTACGAGAATTTTTCCAGAACGACACTTAATTCGGATCGGAGGGAGTATTAGTTATCGTTTTAGATTTTCAATGCAGATGTTTGATGAATATTTCAATCTTATCCCTGATGTTTTAAAGTTTCAACTAATGAAAAAATTATAAAATATATTAATGAAGGGCAAAACATAAAATTTAATAGTTTCCTTAATCTGTGTGCAAAAACTTTTAACGACAGTTAAACTAGAACGGAGGGAGTAATATTTTAATTGTATAGTTATATTTTTAATTTTTTAATAAAAATGGACCAATAACAAATGGTGATGTGTTTGCAACAGTAAAAGAAACAATTCTTGCAGAAGTACTTTTAGTAACGGTGATACTCTATGTATTTTCTCTCTATTTGCTTTTCAATATTTTTTATTATTTTATTTGTAGTAACGGTGGTTGAGTAACCTTCAGTGGACATGCCCAACGAGCAATTTGACAAAAAGAATAAGATTGTTTTTGTAAGTAAATTTCGGAGAACGATTGATTAAAACTACATCAACAAAATTTATGCATCTTCAACTAACTAATTAGAAAAGTATGAATCATGATTTTTAGCAAAGCATAAACTTCAACTATGTATATACACAAAAATTATCTTAGTAACATTCAAAGCTAAAATTATATTCTGCGCTAAATGTATTAGTTTTGTTGTTAGCTAAGTATTAAGTTTTGTTTATTCTTTTAACCAGCTCGCCTAGACAAGTAATAAAAGAATAGAGACAAAGATTTAACAAGTTTGCACATATTTTTTTTAGAACACAACATCAACATATGCCAACAATTTGCTTAGTTTTCAATTTGTTTTTTACTTTGCTCTCTTACCATGACTATGTCCCTCTATAAGCTTGAGAAAAAAGAATGTGGAATAGTTGTCTCATGGCCGTTGTTTACGAATCCGCAAAGATGATTTTCATCCAAACCTGTAAGATTGTATGTAATCTCTCTTGAGGAGTTTGTATCATTGATAGGAGTATATATAATGTACAATGATATCTTAACTACCAAATATCCTTTATACAACAATAAGATTTGGATATTTTCATATCTAAACTAACACTTCCCCTCAGTCGGAGCGGGAGGAAGACGGACACTCAGACTGGACCAAAAGTCGAGAAATAATGGTGTGGAAAGACCCTTAGTGAAGATGTCCGCATAATGGTTTAGCTCGCCTAGACTACTCCTATAATATATCAGATATTTAATTACAATTCAAACAATAAATCAACAACAAATCAACATTCACAGCGGAAGACAAACCAAACCAACTCTAATTTAATATAATACTATATCAATTAAAACCAATAAAAATCTTCAACCTAACATAACCAATAATGCAACCGAGACCCTAAATCATCCTCCTCCTCATCGCCATGATTCCATGCTACACATTACCTGCACCACAAACACAATGAGATGCGGTGAATATTACCAGAAATACTCAGTGAGGCGATCCTCCCATCTACGAGCTATACACACAAGCAAATCAAGAGTACAACCACAAATAAAACAAAACAAACCAGTCATTAAATAGAACACCTAGTAACACATTCACCACACCTACACATCATCAGACAAACAAGTTATACAACTCAATCGCTTAGATAAGCTCATGGTCACGCACTCACCTTAACAAGCTGATTCTAACAACAAATATAACCAGGAGAGACTCTCCTCGCGTCTGAAACAGTCCAGAAACGTCCTACAACAAGTCATACAACCAAAAGCAACCGTGAAGCAAACTGGACAGAAACATCATAAAAGAATAGTCTCAAAGACGAAACCCTAAAACATAGACCAACTGTTGACTATCAAATCTCTCCAGTGAAAAGCTATCCCGAGACGTGACGAAGCTTCACACAAAATGTCGTGCCGATCAGAAACCAGACGAGACCACGATCTCAGTTACAATACCCGATGGTCCCAACTCGCGTCTGAGAAAACGTGTCTCATGAAACTATCAATAACTCATCGAGTTTAAATCCAAATCCACTTCTGTAGAAAGAAGAATGACAATGAAAGGCTTGAAAATAAATCTACCAAATTTCGTTACCTTTGACAAAGATTTGATATGTCAAAACTCTTTCCTCCCAAACCCTAACGATTCTGCTCCTTCTCCTTCTCTCTAAGATAAAGCTTTGTTGATCTCTTTTTTCTTCTCCTTCACACCAAATTGACCAAGGCTCTCTTTCTTTTTCTCTGAGACTCTAGTGTCGACAATCCACAGTAAGGAGAAGGAGGCATCACTTTTAGAAAGACTACTAGGGCTTTTGGTTTAATTAGATTAAAACATGATTTAATTAAACCGAAATTAATTAAAAATCCACTCTTTTGGTTTAATCGACACAACCCAAAATATAATCCCGGAACACGGATGTTACAACACCACTGTTGCCCGAGAAGAGAACTCCCCACCACTGTCGTCCTTTTGCAGATCCAAAACCCTCATTAAGATCCGCCCAACTTTACCTGACAAACGACACCACACCTTACTACAAAGCACCACCGTGGCTGAAATGAGAGAGGTAAGTCTGATGAAGAAACTCCAAACCCGACCACTGAAGCTCATCAAAGAGAAGCCCCAAACCCTCACTGCTCACCGAAGCCACCAAACCCTCCGGAGACAAAACGACACACGAAGTCGCTAACCCAGATCCACTAGATCTGGCCATGGATTCGACGCTGTCCTCAAACGTCTGCACCAGAGCTTTCACCAGCAACAACCAGTCGACGAATCTTTGCTTCATGCGCCCAAAATTGCATTAGAGACACCCAAACCGTCGGCGAAGGACAGCTTCACAAAGGAGCGGACGATGTCAGAGGATAGAGAACTAAAAAAATGGGGAAAAACAAAACCCTCTCTGATGTCGGAAGGGCAACGAGAGAGACAAAAATGGTGGATTTGAAAAATATTTCTTAGAGAGAAGGAGGAGAGAAAAGGAGAATTGTTTTTTTTTTTTTTTTTTTTTTTTTTTTTTTTNTTTTGTCTTTGCTGCTTTCAAAAATTATGAAGGACAGGTTTCTGCGAATTTCCAATTTTGTCACATTCCGTTCCATCTACAGTAAAAAAACTATGTAACAGATGTTCTACGATCTGCTTCAATTTGATACATCATTAGTCTAACAAACAACTCTTGTACCTTTCTTCGTCACTTTAGAAAGTTGAGTATCTTCCTAGCCCATATTAAGGCCCAACACTAAAGCCAAATAAACTCTTTCCCGCTTTGGCACCCATTTGTAAAACTCAGCTATTGTTATTTGTTAATCTTAAACCCCTGATTAATAATTGTAAACACTCAATGGCTTGGCTTCGTCTCTTCTCAAGAACCCTAAAATCTCAAATCTCATCTTCTTCCCCAAATCAAAACCCTAATCTCAGAACCTTACCTTTCTCAACCTCATTTCTCATCACAAAAACACCTGACAAATTCAAAAAAAAGCGAAAAAAACCAGAATCCGCCAGAACAAAACCAGTCCAACACGAATCAACCAAGATCCCACATTTCGAATCACTCGTCTCACGCGACGCACATCTCCGATTCCTAATCCGTTCCAAAGAGTTCATCTCGAAGCAACCGGAGCGAATTCTCCGGCTAGATGACGCCGGAAAGCTTTATCGTGAGCTCGGGTTCCCGCGAGGTCGTAAGGTGACTCGATTCATCCCTAAACATCCTCTGATCTTACAAACGTATAGACATAGCGATGGGAAGATTTGGTTAGGGTTTACTGAGTTTATGGAAGGTTTGTTAGATGAAGAGAAAAGTTTAATGGATTCAATGGAGTTAGATAGAGTTAATCGTGTTCGTAAGCTGTTGATGATGACGAAAGATAAACGAATCTTGCTGAGTAAAATCCATCACACTCGTTTGATTTTTGGGATTCCTGAGGATTTTAGAGACAGGGTTGCGAAGTATCCAGATTATTTTCGGGTTGTTACGGGTAAAGATGGGAATAGGGTGCTTGAGTTGGTGAACTGGGACACGAATCTTGCGGTTAGTGAGCTCGAGAGACAGTTTATGGTTGACGAAGATAAGGCGAAAAGAGCGTTTAAGTTTCCGGTGAAACATGGGAAAGAATTGGAGTTGGAAGAGAAGGATACGAGGAAACTTAATCTGTTGAATACGTTTCCTCTGGTTTCGCCGTATTCGGATGGTTGGAAGCTTGATGTTTGGACTTTAGAAGCGGAGAAGTATCGTGTTGGCGTTGTGCACGAGTTCTTGAACTTGACGTTGGAGAAGAGAGCTTCGATTCATCATATTGTGGAGTTTAAAGATGAGTTTAGTTTGACTAGACAGACTTATCAGATGTTGAAGAAGCAGCCTACTACTTTTTACTTGGCTGGCACTGAGATGAACTGGGCTGTGTTTTTGAAGGATGGTTACAATGAGAATGGTGTTTTGATTAGTAAGGATCCACAGGTTGTGTTTAACGACAAGCTGTATAAGTATGCAGATATGCAGCAGATGGACCATTCTTGAAACCATAGTAAAGAATGTTAACTGCTGTTTTTGAGGTATCACTGGATCAAATCTCTCACTAGTCTTGGTTCACTCTATTTGAGAGACGGCTCAAGTGGTTTAAGTATCAGTCTTTGTATAATATAAATTAGGCTACAATGTTGTAATCTGATAGTATTTTACACTTTGCTACAAAATGGTAAGCTATGAATCTAAGCCCCTCATTGTCCGGAGGAACTGTTGTGTTTATTATACAAAGAAGGTTTAATCATCGAAAGAGGGTATATAATAAAGTCACTGTGAAGCTGAAACATTTCTGTTTGACGAGCTTGGTTCCCCGATTGAGACAGTGGCTAATGACTTGGAAGCCCATGCTCTAGCATTCATGGCTCCTTCCTGCAAATTGCTACTCATGCAGGGTTCTTTGAGATACACGGCAACAGTATGCTCTAAGAGGTTTTGCGGTCTCATGTTCTTAGCAACCCGTCCCCAAGTGAATTTGGCTAACATAACCATTGTGGGTGATATCAAGTGAAGCAATCTTAACAAAACGAACACTGTGGCAAGAGTCAGATAAGTCTCTTGGCGAAGCAGATTCTCCGGTGATCTTCTTGCCCATGGGAAAGGGCAATTCTCTGGCTCCGTGTGAAAATGGGGAACTAACCTGTTTTTCTCAACCCAAGTTTCATCCAGCTTTGTAATTCCTACATCCATAAATGCTTTCTGGTTAGTTTCATCAGCTGAGACCTTAACGAGACTGAAGCATACATTCCAAATGCTTATTCATTTCTAATTGGATACCACGAAAATATATACCCAAAATCACAACTCAAAATACCTTACCAGTAACATCACTGTAGAAGGCAACAAGAGAATCTAGTGTTCGGGATCCCCGGTAAGCTACAAGCATCGTTGAATTCATAATGATGATACTAGGAAACCCATGAACTCCATATTTGGAAAGGGTACTGGAACCACACAAATAAGAGCATCAGACAATGAAGTTTCTAGATCAAAATAAAACAAAATTTGGCCTTTTTAAAAGGATCCCACCTTGATTTAACTGATGATTCCTCAATTGCAAAGTGAGGAATCGATGAATACAGCAAAGAGATGAGATCAAAGCTTGGTCTAAGTAATCTGGAGAAAGGACACCATGATGCATAAAAAAGTAAAGCCACATAGTCACACCTGTTCTTATCAATCATATCAGAAGCCACTTGTAACCATCGATCATCTCCCTTCAGAAACAAAATTACATAAATCACAAACTTCAGATTCAAGAAAGCAACTGAGATAGAGATAAAATCACTGGTTCTGAAATTACCTCTGTGACAGATACAAAACCAGAACGATGCAAAGCTGATCTATCTCGAAACCCTAGGATATAATCTTTTGCAGATCCTCTAGGACAAATCTGAACCCTAACGGTAGCTTTTGTTAGATTTATGAACAAAATTACCACCAAGAACAACGGAATCAGCTTCTTCTCCATAGAAGAAGAAGAAGAAATAGCTATACAAAACTTGTTTTGAGAAAATTAAGATACAGACATGATGACAAAGGTAGGTGTTGCTGCCAGCAAACCAGAAAGGTTGTCATGTCGTTGTCACCAAGAAACAAAAAATTAACGGCGTTTACTACAGATTAAATAGAAAATGGAATATTGGAAAAAGAAGAAAAAGCAAAAAGATCCGGTCCGCTCTATTTTATGAAGGAAAGATTCTTGGACTAAAAGGATAAAAGAAACAAGATGAGGAGAAGAGGCAGTTGTGGTTTGCTTGCTGACACAACTGGGCAAGTTCATACGAAACAAATGTTTTGGCATCAAAATTGTAATGTTGACATTGCTGTTTCAGACGTCAAATATACTGACTAACACAAAGAAAAATCAAAACTGAAAAAAAATAAATATATATTTGTTCTCTCAGAGTCAGTCAGTTTCGTTGCGCTGTTAAACAGCCGACCACATGTTTTTTTTTTTTTTTTTTTTTTT
>NC_025686.1:7715732-7737430 GCF_000633955.1 Camelina sativa
TTTTTTTTTTTTTTTTTTTTTAATGCATCTTATATTAGAATAGCAATAAGAACAAAACAGAGCAGACCACAAACGAGCTATGTTACTAAACCTCACCGTTCTTGCGCAATCTGATTTTGCAACCAAGCTGGGTCACCTGACGCAAGGTAAGATATAAGTCGATCCTCTCTTTTAACACTAGAAGCAATCGTCCTGGCCAAAGAGTTGGCTTTCAGTGAAGAGAGTATAATTACAACCTTCCCCATCACTCGTATTGCATTAGTGATCTTATTCAGCTCCGAACGATATTTTGGCCAATTGTCCGGGGACTCTAAAGCCGTCACCACCGCCTGACAGTCCGTCCAGACTTCACAGGTCGTGTAATGAAGGTCAGTGAGGCTTTGAAGACACCATAAAAGACAGCTAAGTTCAGCAGAAATTCTATTACTCCGCGGAAGGAATGCATCTCGCGCGTGATATAAAACTTCTCCAGTATGATCCCTTAATATCCGAGCACCACCACAGAACCACGACTCCTTCCCCCACACTGCATGAATGTAGCACTTAAGTTTACCAGGAGGAGGACGAGCGCAGCGGTGGATGTTGTGGCCATGTCTGCCAGCTTCTCTAGAGGTGGCTTGAGATATTAAGGTTTTTTGTCGAAGCCATTCTTCCGCTTCTTCAAGCGCCAGTGCCACAACCACATGAAAGTCCTGATCCCGTTGTGCAAAGATAATAGCATTCCGTGCCTTCCATATCCCCCATAAAATCTAAAGAATGGCTTGTCGTACCTCCTCACCGATTCCAGGCTGCTGCATAAATTGTAGTACTGCGGAAACATTGTTAACAACCAATGCGAGAAACTCAGAGAAGGAATGGGAAGACCAGTTACAGACCAAACCCCATTCGCCAGAGTACAACCAAATAAAACATGGTTGATTGTCTCCTCTTCAGCATGACAAACCGGACAAAGGGGGTTAACTGAAAGACCATGACTTCTCATGCACTCTACTACCGCTAGTGCTTGTGATAATGCTCTCCATAGAAAGAGTCGGATTTTAGGCTCAGTGGCAGTATCCCATATACCTTGTTTAACCTTGTTCACCCTAATCATATCAGTGGGCATTGGGTTCAAGAGATCACTCTCCCGAGCTAACAGCCAGTTTCCACTCTTAACCGTATACTGACCATTTTGAGTGAAAGCCAAACAAAGCGATCGCAAAGATTTGGTGCTGGTGGAAAGGACCTTATCTGAGGTATCTCGCAGGGTGGAAACAAATCCTGAAGATATTGTGCATTCCATGTTCCATCAGTATTGATTAGAGACGATACTTTGAGGTTTACATCAATTGTCATCTCCTTATTGAAAGGTCTTCTTGGCATATCATCAAAAACCCATTTGTCCAGCCACACATTAGTCTCCTGGCCATTGCCGATAGATTTCATGACCCCTCGTTCTAATAGTTCACGGCCAAACAAAATGATCCGCCAAGCATACGATGGTCTATATCCAATCCTTGTGTCAAAAAAGGAGACATCCACAAAATTTAGCCTTATATACTCTGGCCACCAAAGAATGCAGAGAGTGAAGGATTCTCCATCCTTGTTTTGCTAACAGAGCCTGGTTAAACCGACCAATATCACGGAATCCCAAACCTCCACGTTCTTTAGATTGACAAACTTTATCCCAGGAGACCCAGTGCATCTTATGTTTGTCTTCGCTCGCATTCCACCAAAACTGGCACATCGCACTTGTAAGTTGTCGACACTGGTGCTTAGTTAAGCGAAAGCAAGACATGGCATATACCGGAAGCCCCATAGCCACTGACTTAAGCAATACTTCCTTGCCCCCCAAAGATAATGTCTTCTCATACCATCCACTAAGTCTTGATTTTAAGCTATCACTTATAAACTGCAAGAGATCTCTTTTCGAACCACTGAAACACTCTGGTAAACCCAAGTATTTCCCTGTCCCTCCTTCTTGCTCAATACCAGTAAACAAAAGGAGCAAATGACGCATATAGGGATCCAGCTTTTTACCAAAGGTGATTGCCGACTTCTGGAAGTTGATTTCTTGTCCTGATGCATCACCGTATAGTTTAAGACACTTTAAGAACTCAGAGCACTCTCGAAAATTAGCTTGACATAAGAACAAGCTATCATCAGCAAAAAGAAGATGTTGGATCGAAGGACAGGAAGAGGAAAGTTTCATTCCCGTAACACGACCCTCCAGCTCAGCTCTGTTCATTATATGCACCAAAGCCTCTGCACAAAGGATGAAAAGGAAGGGTGAAAGTGGGTCACCCTGCCTAATCCCTTGCTCTAGTTTAATGTAGCCATAAGAAGAGCCATTTAATAAAACCTAGTACGTAACTGAAGTGACACAGATCATTATCCCCTTCACCCATCTAATATGAAACCTCAACCGGATCAACTCTTCAAGAAACTTACATTCCACACGATCATAGGCTTTAGACATATCAGTCTTGATCGCCATGAAGTCTTCATCACATTGAGGATTGGTTCTTAAAGCGTGGATCATCTCATGGGCTATAAGGATATTGTCTGAGATCAGGCAACTTGAGACAAAAGCACCTTGAGTATCAGAGACGATCGTGGGGAGAAAACGCTTTAGTCAATTGCATAGCACTTTGGAGACAATCTTGTATAGCACCGAGCATAAGCTGATTGGCCTCAAATCAGTCATTTTCGTAGGATTAGGCTTTTTTGGGATCAGACAAATCTGTGTATAGTTCCATTCGGATGGAAGAGAACCAGATTCAAAAAATTGTTGCACCTCCTCAATCACTTGAGCGCCAACAATGTCCCAATACTCCTGGAAAAAGTGTCATGTCATCCCATCTGCACCGGGTGTTTTATCTCCTCTCATGCTAAAGACTGCATTCTTGATCTCTTCACTAGAAGGTAGCTTGATCAGTTCATCGTTCATTTGAGGCGTAACACGAGGGTTCATACCCTTAAGAGTTTCCGCGATAGCTTCAGGGTTAGAAGTAGTGAACATTTTCCAAAAATAGGACACCACTACCTCTCCCTTAGAGCCATCTGTGAATTGTTCAACGCCATTCTGGTCCATTAAAGATAGGATCCTGTTTTGCACTCGTCTTCGTTGAACACTCCCATGAAAAACCTAGTATTACGATCTCCCTCCTGCATCCACTTCTCTCGACTTTGTTGCTTCCAGAACAACTCTTCTGCTCTGTATGCCTCTGTTAGTTCCCACCGTAGATTCTTCATTAATTGAAGATCCGGTTGTAACTTAGCACTCTCATTATCCAGCTGAAGTTGGAAGAAGTCAATATTCTTCTTAGAGTTTTGTTGAGTAGAGTTTTTCCAGCTGGAGATGGCCTTCCTGCACTCAGCAATTCTATTTAGGACTGCTTGTGATCCCCTCGTGTCACCTTTATACAGCCATCTTTCACTATCTGAGCAAACTCCGGTTTAGATGTCCACCGTTTCTGAAACATAAAGCATCCTTTATGTGAGTCCTCTCCACTGACAAACCGCAGAAACACTGGTCTATGATCAGAACTAATTCGCTCCATAAACTCTGCCTGGACCCGCAGGAAAAGGTGAAACCACGCTGCATTGCCCAAGGCTCTATCTAAAGAGCAATGAATCCACATCTTGTTACGTTCCCCAGCCCATGAATACTTGTTACCAATACTCAGGACCTCCCATAGTCGACAATCAGATATCATATTCCTGAAAGGATAGAATGACGACTCCGACCGTGCTGGCCCCCCAAGCTTCTCACTATTATCCACCATTTCATTGAGATCACCCAAGACTAACCAGGGATCATCTCTTGTTGCACCAATTGAGATGAGATGATCCCATACTACTTGCCTCTGTTGATAAACTGGATCCCCATACACACAAGAGACAAAGAAGCTAGCTGAGCCAAAGTTAATCTCCACATCAATGATTTTTGTATTTGAACTAAGGACTTGAACTGTATACGCCGACTTCCAAAACAGAGCCAGTCCACCACTTAAACCCACTGGATCGACTACGTGGGCATTCTCATATCCTAGAGACTTCTGTAAGTTCACCACGTACTGACTAGAGTTTTTTGTCTCCAGGAGGAACAAAAAATCCGGGAAATGTGTACGCCGCATCTCCCGCAAGGTGGGAATTGTCAAGGTGCCCCCAATCCTTGACAATCCAACTCATAAAACTTATAGCTGCGTCGGTGGTTCCTCATGCGGAGCCATCGTCTCATCACCTCGCTTGGCAAGTTTAGATGATATCAAAGCCTTATCTGCAGCCTTCCTTTTTGAAGATAGCCCTTCATCATAATCTAAAAAAGACACAAGTCTATTCTGAAGTGCTTGAGCCTTACGCTTCCATTGGTTTGGTCGTCGTCTTTTCTTCACATGTTTAGGTTTAGGTCCGATAATACCAGCAGAGAAATTATCTCTTACTTCCGTATATCCTAACCCAAACAATGGTGTTGTGGCACATGACGCAGACGGAGAGTGATTCGGAAGGGAAAGGCGATCCAAAGCACGCTCTGACCTCAACTCTGGAACAGAATGAGCTTCTCCAGAACCAGCATCAGACACACCGCCAAATTCCAAACAGATTGTCTCACTCTTTCTATGTGGATTTTCTTTAACTGCGGACCAGTCACCGAAAGATACTGGCGCATCTCATCTAACACAGGTTTAGCTATCTTTGGTTTACCTGAGGTTGGATCAATACCAACATCGGCATCTGTCAACACACCAAAAAAAAGGAGCATCCTTGCTAATCTTTGGGACTAACCGACTCGGAACCAGATAAGCACCTTCAAGTCCTCCCGTAGCAAGTACTTGCCGGTTCACAGGATTAAAAGGACACCTCTCCTTATCATGGGTAAGCCTCTGACACTGATAACATCTGCGCCGAATCCTTTCATACTCAATTCCAACAGCAACCTTTTCTCCTGATGGGAGCTGCAGCTCCCAAGAATTCTTCAGAGGCCTACTCACATCGAACAATATCCTAACCCTGACATAGCCTTTGCTCAAAGGCTTTAACGGATCAAATGCCACATGTGTGACTCGACCGACATGCCCCACAATTTCCCTGATCGTTTATGCCGTGTTATAATTCACCGGAATGTTTCTTAACCGGATCCATATTCGCAAAACCTTCAAATAGTCTTCTGGTGGCTTTTCCACCCATCTCTCTAGAGTAACACTCCAATCATTGAAAGTCCATGCACCAATGTCCAGAACCGTGGATAAATCTGTTTCAGAATCAAATATGAATTGAAACCTATCATTAGGTAAGGCAATACCCCTCCCACGGTTATAAACACACCACGTTCGTGGCATCTCGTGAATCAGGCTTGACATCTTCTGATTTTCCGGACACAGCAACTTCCCTATGATGCTTCGTTCATTCCTAACCCAAGAGCTAAATTGAGGTAGGTCTTGTATGACGGTCGGCTGATTATCATCGAGCGACATCTCTTGTAAAGCTCTGTCCAACGCTTACTCCATTACTTGCAGGTCTTCTCCACTAGTAGGCAATGAAAGATGACGAATGGATTTGTGAGGTCTACTTCTGGCGGCGTATTGTATCTGAAGAACTAGGTTAAACTTGTCTCAAATCTTCAAAGATTTGGTGAATATTACGAAATAAACAGGAAATATTTGATCAAATCCGGCGAAAACAGAAATTTTCCCGGTATACTTCAGCTTTTTCAACAAAGGTGTAACCCCCTAATTGAAAAAGAGAGTCCTAAGCGACTTTTCGACTCTAATTCTTCTGTCCGACCACATGTTTATTATTACTATTTTTTTTATAAAAAAATAATAAGGAAAATGGATAAAAATTAAAAATAAGCTTTACTTTTCTAAAAACAATAAATAGCTCCTCAACTATATTTTTTATTTTTTTAATATAAATTTTAAAGCCCTCACCTTTTAGTTATTGGTAAAATAACCCCCAATATCAATAAATCCAACATAAAATCAAACAATATTAAAATAAAAAGAAAATAAAAAATTAATTTGATGTAAAAATTTTCTTTTCCTAGTTTACAATATTTCTTTGCAAGTGGAGTTATTTTTAGTGATTGATTATGTAAAAATTTATATGAAATCATGATTCGTCATCTAGTAGGGATATTGTAAATCGACTTCGTTACTATCAGAAATTTTGTTGTGTAAACTATTTACATTTATGTCTACTAAAATTTTAATATTTAGCAAACCATGTCCAAATAAAATCCAAATTTTATTTTGGTTCAAGTTTTGATTTGATTCAGTTTTGGAAAAAGTCATTATTTTCATGTTTATTCTATACATATTATGTATTTAACAATATATAAATTATTATATATATATAATTAAAAATGTAATTAATGAAATTTTCTTTGGTGGAATTACAAAAATTCAACAACATGAAACTTAACCAAAATTAAAAATAATTTCTCTTTCAATTTTCCATTAAAAAAAATATTCATCAATAAATCTGAAAATGTTTAAAATATTTATAAGGTACTTCTGGATGGTAACTATTACTCATTACTCAGTTCAAGTATCTACAAAATTTCATAAGGTATATAAGGTACTAATAAGATATTATAAGGTTTACAAAATTTTAGATAATATTTATAAAGTATTTATAAGGTCATGTGCATTGAGGGTTTCTCAACTAAATTCTCACCAACTAAAAAATAAAAAGTAACAAAATAGTATGAGAGAAAGTGAGAAACATTTCTCAAAGATTCTCATTTGAGAAACCTTGAGAAACTGTTCTGGACACATGGCTAATTCTAACTGATTATATTTTATTTTTCTGATTTGTTATTTAAATAAATAATAATTTTATATAAAAAATGATTAAAATACAATATTTTGAGAAACCCACTTATATTTACCAATGCAGATGCTCTAAGAACATATCCAATAGAGGGTCAGAAGAATAAAAAAAATTAAAAAATAAAAAAAGGTAGAGAGATGAATAGAAAGTGTCTCTGCCAAGAACAATTAAGACACGACGTCTACAGTTGTCATCATTTGATTAGTTGAGCATACAAAAAAATAATTAAATAATTAAATAAAATTAAAAGTATTGTTATTTAATTCCGTTGACATCCAAGTGACTATATAACCGATGGAGATGTCCTAAAAGGTCTCACACATATCAATGTAGGTTGGGCATCTCCAACTCCACTCTATTTTAGAGTCAAAACTCTATTATAGAGCAACATTTGCTCTAGATTGCTCTGTATATAGAGCAACTTTATTCTCATCTCTATTTTCTTACACTAACTCAATGCTCTATGTTAGAGAAAAAAATAGAGATATATATTAGAGATGGTCTAATCGGTAATGTCATTAAACGGGAGTCAAATTTTAATAATATTTATATTTTAATATAATCGACTTATTTAAAAGTATTAACCACTAAAAGATAAACATCTGGCAAATAAGGGTCTAACTTAGACCATTTAAGTGTGTCTTAAAGTGTTTGTGCAGAGACACTATCACATTCTCTTTCCTATTTTTTTTAGTTTTTGTTTTTTTTTTAAAAGAATGAGAAAACATCCACTAAATTTCACTGATGGAGATGCCTTTAGGTTACCCACATATTCATGTAGAACTTAGATTTTAGGAACATTTTTGTTTTAGGGAGTGGGCATTTTTGAAAAATTTAATAAAAATGACATTTTTAACAATGCTTTCAAATTTATTAACATGAAACCAAACCAAACCAGAAGGATGTCATGTCACAAAGACTCAGAAGGGGTTTGTGAAGCCTAGTATTCTTTCAAATATCCTTAGAGGAGAAGTCTACACACACGATCTCCAACTTGCTAAACTAAGACATTACTTGGAGAGGATATTTGAATAGTTGTAATCAAGGAGAGAAGTTGAATGAAGATCCGAGCTAGCTGGAGGAAGCGACCAACCCACAGATGAGAGGGTATCCTTAACAAGCGAGTAGAGTGCAATGTGAAGATCTATTGGACCTTGCGGTCGTAAGAAGTGAATCAATGGGCCAAAGAGAATACATGGGTCCCACCAAAAGAATGTTTCTTCCCCATTGTCAATTATAATCTTGAGAAAGGAAACCACGTTCTCGAGAAGTTTTAGAATCTTTCAAAACATTCAAGAGTATGAGTAGTTCTCCTCTTGAAGTGACCAAAAGGTGGAACGCGACAAATATATTCTTCTAATCCACCCAAACATAACCAGCTCTAAAATATATCATCCATATCAGTTTCAACCCACATGTTTCGTTCTTTCTTGCAATAGAACGTAATCCGACACCTTCTTCTGTCTTTGTATAAAATATTTTTGTCCAAGAAACACGCGCTCCAGTAGGGTTATTAAGAGAACCGTCTCACATGAATGAGAGTTGCAAAGAGAATTGATCTTTCGAATAACCTGATTTGGGATAAAGAAACCGAGGTCCAAAAGCCAATAATATCTAAGATAATTTTGACAATTAGCTTACGACAACTAGCAAAACTTAGATGTATTCTATGCATCAATCCGTTAATCTTAGTTTGAATCTTTTGTAGGAGATAACACAATATGATCAAATAAGACATGTTACTCATCTGAACTTGCTCATGAACCTTTTTTTTTTTCTGGTAAATATGGTTAATGAAAAAAATTCCTGAAGTGATATTATTTTTTTGTATTAAAAAAAGAGATTATATTAAGTTCTAATTAATAAAACTTAAATATATGTGATCAATAATAAGATACCAACGAACGTAATTGTTGTAAAAAAAAAAAATACCAAAGTAAGCCAAAAGACCCTTACTCGTGAACCTAGCTTTTGATGGTTGCATCTCTTCACAGTATATAATGAAAGCTTTGTGGCTGGATGGATCATGGGATGCATCTTTGCAAGCCTTCTATAGGTTCTTTTTTTGTCAGTAGAATCGTAGGTATCGAAGAAAACCAACTGTTACGTTGGGTGTGAATGCATTAAATATAGAAAGTTCTACGTGCTGTTTTGATGCTTCTTCAACGTGTTCGGATTATTTTTATGTCTTTCTTGTCTTAAAGGGAAACCTTTGATGATCCAAGAAGGATTCCTAGTCTGGTCACAGCTTTACTTGGAAAAAGAATTAGATACAATGCATAATTTCCTTATATGAACCCAAGTAATTAAAGCCAGATAAAGGGTTTGTGGGTCATGGAACATGCAAGAGCTGATCTGGCTAGGGGATCCGTTTTCACCATTTCTTTTTATCCTCTGTGCTGAGGCGTTGGTGCATATAATGAACAGAGCAGATCTGGAGGGTCGAATTACAGGAATGAAACTTTCCTCTTCCTGTCCATCGATCCAATATCTCCTGTTCGCTGATGATAGCTTATTTTTATGCAAAGCTAACCTTCGAGAATGCTCCGAATTCTTGTCCTGTCTCAAGCTTTACGGTGATGCATCCGGGCAAGAGATCAACTTTCAGAAGTCTGCAATCACGTTTGGCAAGAAGATGGATTCCTATATGCGCCATTTGATTGGATTACTCACTGGCATTGAACAAGAAGGAGGGGCAGGGAAATATTTAGGATTACCAGAATGCTTCAGCAGATCGAAACGAGAACTTTTGCAGTTTATAAGTGATAGCCTAAAATCGCGACTCAGTGGGTTGTATGAGAAGACGCTTTTCTTGGGTGGCAAGGAAGTACTGCTCAAGTCCGTGGCTATGGCGTTACCAGTATACGCCATGCCCTGTTTTCGTCTAACTAAGCATCAGTGCAGGCAACTCACTAGTGCGATGTGCCAGTTTTGGTGGAATGCAAGTGAAGATACACACAAGATGCATTGGGTCTCTTAGGACAAATTTTGCCAATCTAAGGACCGTGGAGGCTTAGGATTCCGGGATATTGGCAGTTTCAACCAGGCTCTGCTAGCAAAACAAGGATGGCGAATCCTCGATTCTCCTAATTCCTTGGTGGCTTGAATTTATAAGGCAAGATACTTTGTGGATGTGCCCTTCTTTGAAGCAAGAATAGGGTATAGGCCGTCGTATGCCTGGCGGAGTAACATGTTTGGCCGGGAGTTACTGGAACGAGGAGTGATGAAGTCCATTGGAAATGGTCAAGATACTAGGGTGTGGCTTGACAAATGGGTTTTTGATGACATGCCACAACGACCTTTCAATAAAGAGCTAACGATTGATTTAAACCTTAAAGTATCGGCTCTCATCTCTGAAGATGGACTGTGGGATACACAAACTCTCCAAGATCTGTTTCCTCCTTGCGAGATACCCCGGATCAGATCCTTTCCCCCAGCTCAAAACCTCTATGATCGATACGTTCGGGCTTTTACTCAGAATGGTTAGTATGCGGTGAAGAGTGGGAATTGGTTGTTGTCTCGGGAGGTTGATATTGTGAACCCACTGTTTGCTGATATGCTACGTGTGTACAAGGTAAAACAACAGATATGGGAAACTGCGGCTGAACCAAAAACCCGCCTTTTCCCTTGGAGAGCATTATCACAAGCATTGGCGGTAGCAAAGTGTATGCGATGTCATGGTCTTTCAGTTAACCCGCTTTGCCCGGTATGTAGAGTTGAGAATGAGACAATCAATCATGTCTTATTTAACTGTTCTTTAGCAACTGGAGTTTGGTCTGCAACTGGTCTCCCAATCCCCTCATAGGGTTTTGCAAATTCGGTTGTAGATAATATGTCTCTGGTCTTAAACTTCATGCAGCAGTCTGAGATCGCTGAAGGTGTCCGGCAAGCAATTCCTTGGTTACTATGGGGTATCTGGAAGGCCTGTAATGCCATCATCTTTGTACAACGAGATCAAGACTCTCATGTCATCGTGGCCATGGCGTTTGAAGAGGCGGAGGAATGGTTGAAACAACAGGCTTTGATATCTCAGGCTGCCTCTAGAGAAATTAATAGACACGTGCATACTATCCACCGTTGGATTCGCCCTGCTCCTGGTAAACTTAAGTGTAATATCCACGCAGCGTGGGCTAAGGAATCTTGGTTATGTGGTGGAGCGTGGATACTAAGGGATCATAATGGTGATGTTTTGTATCATGCGTAGGATGCTTTTCTTCCGCGAAACAACAGAATTTCTGCAGAGCTTAGTTGTCTTCTCTGGTGCCTCCAAAGCCTCACTGTTCTTCATTGTACGGCCTGTGAGGTTTGGACTGACTGTCACACAGTGGTGATGGCTTTAGAGTGTCCGGAGAAGTGGTCGAAGTATCGTTCTGATTTAGACAAAATCACTAATGCAATACAGGTGACAGGGGAGTTTGTTATTAAGCTCTCTTCACCGAAAGCCAACTCGTTGGCTAGGACGATTGCATCAAGTGTTACACGAGAGGGTCGGCTTCCATCTAAGGACATCATCACATTAACAGTAAACGAGGATGTGAAACATAATAAAACCCAAAAAATAGAGAAAATAGCATACACACTCACTTTCTTCAACTTTAATCGCCTTTTCCCAAGCCTAAACCGACGTATCATGGACCATCGTTAGTTTTTTTTTGCTTCAGTTAATAAAGTGACTTAAGTCAAACGTCAATAAACTAATGTCAGTTTTCTTCTTCTTTAGTGTCAGTTAAAAATGACTAAATTAAAACAAAACAGTCTTCAAGTCACTTTTAAAACCGACCTAAATACAAATAACTAATTATTATATATATATATATATATTTTTAAAAAATGTAAAATTTATTCAAAAAAATACGTTTTTACATCAAGTACAGCGTGTTGTTTCCTAAGGGCTAAATAGTGTATATAGCTAGTAAACTATTTTGAAGCAAGCCATGCTAACATGCAGTCAGCATAGTTTGTATCTCCTTGTTCCCGAATGGAGGTTAAGCGGTTGCGTACCATCTTATCCAGTTCGCGAGTGACAATAATATGAAAAGAAAACAACAATAGAGCAGAACACAAGATTCAAGTGGTAAAATTCAATTAATCTATGTCTCAAATATTCTTGTGTTCTTATGTATATGATAATATTGATAAAAAATGTAAAAGTAAATAACATTGTATTAAAATTTCTTCTATCTTTTTTTATTTCTACTTCTATATTCTTGGCTCTTCCTCTTCTATATTTTCTTGGCCTTCATCTTCTATCAAAAGGCCAGATAAAATTATTGTCTTCTGAAAAAAGAAGAAGTAAATAGATCTATAACAGAATGCTTTTAGATTGATTAGATTCAATTACCATAACAGAATGCTTTTAGATTGAGGATCCGATCAAAATGAACAAAATGCACAATCTTAACCAAATGCATCATTCATAGCTTAACATATTATGCATAGCTCTAAGAGGTAAAGAGATAAACGTACCATACTTGGCTAAACTCCATATCACGTCACTTTATGATATGACAATCTTAGTCTCTGTCATGCTACTAGTCTTTATCTAAACCTGTCAAGATTGTAACACAAGATGTTAAGACAAACCTTAAAATCATACGTAAAATTAATATATAATCAAATCAAGCACCTCCATATCGTTTTTTAAGTCCTGTGAAATTTGAGAATCATCAAGATCTTCTAAGTGTCTTACTAAGCTAGGACTGTACGTTAAAAGCAAAGCACCGTTTCATAAAAAAATGCGAGAAGATATGATGGTTGATACCTTTTGAATGAATCTGTTTTGCCACTGGTTCCTAATGTGCATGTGTCTTTTTGTTGAGAGTTGTAATGCCTAAGTAATTGCAATAAAACCACAAAGTAAGAACTTGTTTTCACTAAGCTATCATTAGAGACAATCCAACCATAAGAAGTCTTTCACAAGGGATAAGTCTCTTAAACAGTGGTAAACAAGTATCACAAACAAGTTACAATATTGTATTACCCAATTATGAGGGTAGGTAACGACGAAATAAATCTTTAGAAAAATAATACAAAACGACCAAAACAAAACAATTAGCCTTTAAATTACAACTATGTGAAAAAAACTTGTATGATGATAATTATTAGGGAGGTTTCAAAAGAATCCATTTATGGATAATGGAGCAGATTGTGTGTTGTGCACAGTTGTGTAAGAAATTTGAGAAGTAGTGTTTAGATGATGAAAAATATCCCAAAATAATATAGAAATAGTTTACCAGTTCAAAACAATCTACTGATACAACAAGGGTTCATTGCATACACATAAATCATTATCCTGGCTTATTATTATAACTTATTTAAACCGCATGTCCACCCTTTCCTAGGTCTTTTTCGCAAATGATGGAGGGAGAAAAAGAGAAAACTCCTCAAGCAAATCATCATGGTCTTGGAAAAGAACAGTCATCTGCAAAATAGACTTACCATCAAACCAAATACGAGATAATAAAACAAAAAGTTTAACATCATTACACAATGTAGTTAATTACGCTCATATATACCTCATGGACGACCTTAATAACACTCTTGTGGTCCTTTCTAAACGAAATCAGACTATTTAAGAATGAGTTCCATGAATGATCGTCGTCCTGAAATCTTGTCTACAAATAAAACACTATTTAAGAGAAAAAGCAAAGAGACAACATAATCACAATTTCTAGTAAGCTTAGCTAGACTAAGAAATGATCTTACATGGCTTCAGTTATCTTTAAGGTATCACAGAAAAATAAAAGAAGCGGTGAACTTTATTTCCCATCTTTGTGTTCTATTATGAGACTGTGCACATACCTTGACCTTGCGGATAAAACGCATCGCATCGCTAAAGGTAAGAGACGTCTTTGGTGGATTTTGATCATTCTCAATTGTTATTGCAGATCCTTCGGGTAAACACACATTAATACCCAAGAGTAGCTCTTGTTTCCCATTAAAGAGATCTTTAGCTCTTGTAATGAAAGCATTAGTACCGATTCTGCCATGAAATTCTAATCAATTCAGTTTTCCATAAATTTTAACTAAGTTACTAACAGCATAACCTTAAGAGAGAGAGAGAGAAAAATACCTTCCAGCTTCGAAGTCTTTCAAAACCTTAAGAAACGTATTGTATTTTCCAGGGTTATCTTGAAATTCTTTCTTCACAGTCTTGAGATACTTATGTGCAGCACTTCGAGTTGGCATTCTCAAAATTGACTGGTGGTTCCTAGACAAAGTAAAAATAGATCAACATCGATCTCTCAACATGAACTACAATTTAATGGTGGAGATCTATCGCAAGTCATAATAATAATAAATAAAATCTGAAAACTATATATATAAATCTAATACAAAATAATCCCAAATACAAACAAGCAACATATTTTAGCAATCAGATAATTTATTTCACATTATATCTTGATAGAACAATGAAATGCTAGCTCGAACAAGATTATACTGGGAAACACACAAAAACTCATTGAACATTTATTCGATTTTTGTGTAAGACATAACTCATATAGAGGAAAAGTTTTGTCTTTACCTCACACTAAACACACAGAGACAAGACAATTTGAACAATTTCTACAAAGGAAGACAAGAGAGAGAGTCTTCACATAGTTACATGAGCCTTATAAAGAGTCCAAAAATACAGAAAGGGGACACAAATCTTCTCTTTGATTTTTACCAAAAGAAAAAAAAACAATCTTCTCTTTGGGGTAACATATTTAATCGTCTATTTTTTTGTTGACTTTCTTTTTCTTTCTATTTGACTAGTTTTGTTACCTTTACTGACGCAAAATTTTGTTAGTTGCACTAAGTTACCCATTTTAGGCTTGATGTGTTTTTGCACTAAGATACCCATTTGTTGGCTACACTTCTTCAGGATCAAAGGTCGAAGGAGAAGTGAACATATATCAACTGATTTTATGTTCCGAGATGATTGATGAGAATCAACGCAGATGATCAACGATATGGCTTATTTTATATATCAAGATTGGCTCGAGTTTGATCCAATCGATAAATCGTTTTTCTATTGCTTCGAAGAAAAAGATGGAAGAGTAGACGCTCATTTTTCGAGGCAAGTAAAAGATCACCAGTTCCGCCTTTCACAACTTCAATCTCTCTAGTATTCATTGCTACTCGATTAAAAACTCCATATGTAATGTATGCCACATATTATAGAAAGGAAAATATTCATACTAAAATATTGTTCCGATCAGATTGCCTTTTATACCATGCATTTGTGTTTTCTGTTTGTGTATGTAATGTGGATGTGTTCCGTCGGAATTGTGTAAATATGTCCGTTATAACATCATTACATCTATAGTGTAGATGTTCATATGTATGTATCTGTAGAAAATTCTAAGATTTAGAAGACTATAAAATAATTTAATAAAGTTATACAAATATAAAATGTATTCTACTGATCATGTCCCATATTTGTCTTTGTTATTAAAGGTAACCCAGATAGACGATAAACGAAAAGTCCATCTGGAACTTACACGAGCACGGGCTAAGAGTAAGTCCACTGGGGATTCTCTGTAGATTTTTCAGACCCAAAAATAAATTTAAAAACCCAAAAAGAAATCAGAAAATAAGAGAACCGTTTCCACGAGAGGCACTCTGAAAATCGGATGAAAATCGATACGTCGCCGGTTATGATTGGGCAGGGGGTAAAATATAAAAAAGGAGAAATATTATTTTTTTTTCTATTTTTTTTCTTTTTCTTCGCGACGTTCTCTCTCTTCTCTCTGTTCGACAAATGGTGAAACCATCAGCGATTCGCCGTTTCGCCGTGAAAATCACCCGATTCACCTTGAATTATTGGATTTTCCGGCTTAAACACGAAAGATCTTCATATATGAGAGATATATGTCGAGGTTTCGAGTTCCAATCGAGATTCTCCTTGATGTGACGATTCGTTGCTCAAGGCCTTCTATATCCTACGGCGATAACGATGACAGAAGGTTCCTGTGATGGGATTAATGGGACGGCGAGGTCAACCGGCTGGCGGATCGCACATACAGAAGGTTCGTCAGATTATTACCGATTAGGGTTTGTTAGGAGAATTATAATCGAACATGCATGTGAGTCTGGGTTTACAATTCTGATCGATTGTGATTGGGTTTACAATTCCGATTGTATTGATTTCACGGGTTAGGCTGAATCTGAGAAATTTGGTAGGGTTTGACTTTAACTTTGGGTTTACTTATGCGATTCCTTCTCTGCGGATTTAACCAGACTGGGGAACCGTATGTTGTTGTTTGTTGTCTCATAATTAGTCACTTGTTGTATGCTTTGTTAGTGTTAAAATTTGATTAGAATTAAGTGGTTTTATGTTGTGTTTTGTTAAGGTCTCATGAACCGTATGTTGATGTTTGTTGTCTGATTATTAGTAACTGGTTGTAATTGTCTGTTGTGTTCAAGTTTGTTTAGAATAATGTGGTTTCATTTTGTGCTGTGTTAAAGTCTCATGAACCGTGTGTTATTGTTTGGTGTCTGATTAGTAGTAACCGGATTTATACTCTTTTGTCAATGGAAATTTTAATACAAGTATGTGGTGTCAATGTGCTATTGTGTTCAAGTATGATGATGAACCGTGTTAACTTGTTTTATGTGGTTTTGTGCGAGGTGTTCATGGAGTCGTGCAAGTGTACCACAGAGATGTCGTACTGGGTGAAGAGAGGTGTGTTTGGGCAGAGGCCACTGTTGGGTGTGTTTCTCCAAAAAGTAAGCAACTCTATATTTCTGATTTTGTAATTTGTGTTAAGTTTAGCTTTTTGTCTTAGTTCTAACCGTTGTCGTTGTCACTTAAACAGGATACAGAGACGGTTGTGCTAGGGTGAATGGTAATGGTTATCTTGATGGTGTAGCACATCTACAATCCTGTTAAGGTGTGTTAGTTTTATACTACATTTTAATTCCCATAACAAAATGTGGTATTTGCCTGTTTGATTTTTAAAAAAGAGAAACATAATTTTCACTCAATGATTGTTTTACAAATAAATTTTGACATTAACAGCTCTTCAGTCCATGATTGTAATTTTAAAAATTTTGACTTTAACCATCTGATAAGATTTGATGTTATAAGATTTGATGTAAAAGGTGAAATGGCTTCTGCATTTTGAGTTGTCTAGTCTGGGGGATATACTGAAAAGTGTATATCTCTTTTTAGGACACTCATTACAAATTTGAAAACTGTTAAATATTAAAAAATTTCTCTCATTAGCCGATCAAAACGTTAAAACATATCATTATCTCTCTCTAACCTATATATAACCCCTGTCCGTAACCACGATAGTTAAACAAACATTTCCCATTTGTAACAACCCATTATATCTCTTTAAGCAAACTTTTAAACATATCTCTCTTTTGTAAAACATATCCATGGATCGTAGCAACCCTTACAGTTTTCCTGCTCCTTACTTTGTAGATCTGATGAACTCTCAACAGGACTCAAACACTTCTGAAACTCCTCATGTACCAAATTCCACAGAAACATCTCAGCCTATTCAGTTTACCACATCTTTCCCCTCTCAGCCTTTCCAATTTCTTTCACAACCAGTTCACTTTAGGTCTTCCACTGTCCCTTCTGAGTGTATTGCTGATAATTTAGATGAGAATGAAGACGAGGGAGGTAGAGGAAGTAGAAAGAGGTGGACTACACAGGAGGATGTTTGGCTCATAAGCACTTGGTTAAACACAAGCAAAGATCCGGTTAGGAGTAATGAACAGCAGTTGGGTTCCTTCTGGAAGAGGGTGTCAGATTATTACCAAGCAAGTGAGGGAGCATCCGGGACCAATAGTAGAGGGCTTGTTCAGTGTAAGACTCGGTGGAATAAGATAAACCACCAAGTCAATAAGTTTGTGGGGTGTTACACACAAGCGAGTGCAAGAAGGAAGAGTGGAGAATCGGAAGATGATGTGTTGAAGGTGGCATATGAGATGTACAAGAATGACATGAAAAACTGTTTATGCTAGGGCATTGTTGGAGGGAACTCAAGCATGATCAGAAATGGAACTCGGAAGGTGGAAGCGCTAAGAGGACTAAGCTTGATTCAGAAGGAGTATACTCATCCAACTCAACAAACGATGACATTGAGGAGAGGCCTCCGGGTGTTAAGGCGTCCAAGAAGAAAGGTACGAAGGCGGCAGTGAGTAATGATGGTGAGGATGTTTCAGCGGTTAAACTAGATAGGATTATAGCCATTAAGGAAAAGGAACAACAGACTAAAGATAGGCAAGGAAGAATGAGATTGCTTGAGAGTCTCCTTAACAACCCTAACCTTACACCAGCTCAAGTAGAACTCAGAGACAAGCTAATTGACCAAATGTTGTCCCACACATAGGTTCTTAATCTGTCTCTTTAATACATGTTCTGTATTTTTTTTGTTATGCATACATGTTTGGATTCGACTAGTGTTGGTTATGCATACATGATTGGATTTGTTTTGTTTGGTCAGTTTCTAATTGGATCCTTTATTATGTTTCAGGTTGTTGGGGTCAAGTTGACATGTGAAGCTCATTGTACGCTAGTGAAGTTGCACAAGACGGAGCATCCGTGAAGGTGGACCTCACGTAGCAGTATTTGGCTTTGAGCATCCGTGAAGGTGGACCGCATGTACTTGTATATTGGCTCTTTCCCTTTGTACTTTTTTTTAGTTTATAAACTTCACCAGCTCAATCTTTACCCACAAGAACTTGCTTCTTCTTCTATCTCTCTTTTACGTTTCAAAATCCAAAACATATGAAAACCCTTCTCATTACCCACAAAAAAACATCAAAAAGATTCAATATTTAAAACGCACAAAAAACCCAAAGAAGATGTCAAATTGGAGTTCAGATGAAGAAGTTGATGAAATGGTGGAGGAGGAAGTTGACAATATAGTGGAGGAGATTCAATACCAATGCACTCACACAGAAGAACCACCATTGCCAGTTTTCAGAAGAGTCCACATTAATAGAGACCGGGAGGGGGGGCCATATACGGTTATGGAATGATTATTTTAGCGAGAACCCGACTTACAATCAAAGTATGTTTCGCCGTCGCTTTAGAATGTACTAACCGTTGTTCCTGCGCATTGTTAGTAGTATTGAGAATGGAGTTTTGTACTTCAAACAAAGACGAGATGCAACTGGAAGGCTTGGTTTTTCAGCACTTCAAAAATGTACGGCAGCTATCCGTATGTTGGCATACGGATGTGCGGCAGATGCACTGGATGAATATCTACGTCTGGCTGAAACAACCGCCCACAAATGCCTTGAACAATTTGTAGACGGAGTGATAAATTTTTTGGAGACGAGTATCTCAGAAGACCTACAACGGAAGACCTCCAACGATTACTGAATATTGGAGAACATTGCGGTTTCCCTGGAATGGTAGGAAGCATAGATTATATGCATTGGAAGTGGAAGAATTGTCCCACGGCATGGAAAGGACAATATGCACGTGGATCTGTGATGTTCATATATATTACCCTGTTTTCCCTTAGTATATTCACATTTTTTGCATCTTTTGCTATCCATTTTGACCATTATTGCATAGCTTTAGGACTGATCTTGCATTAGAGTTTAGTTGCATTGCATTTGCATCTTTTCATGCATAATCAGGTGATTTTGGAGCTTAAGGAGCATGGAAGCAATGCTGAGGAGAAGTGAAGCAATCATGAAGGAAAAGCAAGAGAGTTAAGGCTGAAGAACCAAGGTCCGAAGTCCCACTCGACCGCCCACTCGACCAGACACTCGACCGTGTGCAGAGAAGGACTCGACCGAGTGGAAGGAGCACCAGACAAGCCAACTCGACCGGTCACTCGACCGAGCACCGGGTCGAGTTGGCCGAGCCGCCTAGCTATTTTGTCTTTTAACATTTTTACGGCTTCCACTACTTTTTCTATTTAAGGACCTTGTACCTGCAGCCACCAAAGAGTCCAGCTTTTTTAGATAGTCTAAAACCTAGTTTTTACCTTTTTGGGAATTATTCCTTTTGCACTTTTATTTTTTTAGATCTTGTACTTCTTTTAAGAGAGAAAACTCTAGATTCTTCAATATTGTTGGTTTCATAACTTTCAGAATATTGAGAATTCGAGTTTGATTCTTTCTCCAATATTGTAGATCTTTGCTTTATCTTTCATTTGATGCAAGTTTCAGTATTTTCTGGGTTTATGACTTTGATGTTCATCATGTGTTCTTGTGAGTAGTTGCTTAGGATCTTGAGGATGGGTTAGGCTGGGCTGTGTTTGAGGTTTGTTTGCTTTGGTCAAGCTTGATTGTTGTAGATATCTTCTAGGCTAGATGTTCTTAATGCTGATCCTATATCTGAGAGGGTAGGGTTTGATTTCAAGCATATTAGCATCACACCAATGTTTAAGAAGCATAGATAAGGCTAGATCTAGAGCTTACCATTAGGCTTGCTAAGAGATTAGAGGTCTTGTTTGGTATGAGACATTTTGCTTAATGCCTGCTTGTGTAGATTCTTTACTATGTGAGAACAAGTCTAGAGATGCATGGGTTTGATTGTTTCTTGCCATGAGAGTGGATTAAACTTGTCTTAGAAATATATGTCTAGAGATTAGCTCAAGTTGTTTGAGATTTGTTGACCAAGTTAGATAACCTCAATTATTTGTCCAGCCCATGAATCCCTCCTCAAGACCTTCCTTTTTTATTGATTTCTAAGTCTGAATCCTGTTGTTTGATCGTTGTTTGATTCGTTTTGGTATTGCTCTATTTTTCTTGTGTTGCTCTGTTTTTCGCGTTTGTCCAGCTCGACCCTGCACTCGATCTACACTCGATCGAGTGCTTGCTCGAGCTCATCCCCAGAACTGTTGTTTATGATTTGTGTTTGTTTGTTTCATTCTAGTTGCATTTCTGTTGCATTCACTTAGTGTTCTGTTCATTACTTGCTTTGCATTAGTTCAATACTTGCATTACCATAGTTTCTATTTATGTTCTAGCTTCATAGTTGTCATAATCATTTTGTTCCATTTGCATTTAGCTCCTAGTTCTTGTAGTTTTACTTTATGCACTTTACATTTCATTGTAGGATTGTTAGTGACAAACATCCTTTACATCTGGCTTGACTTAGACTCATATGCACATCTTGATTGTTCACAAACACTCAGATTGGATTGACACCTCTTATACTGCAACTGCATAAGGGGAATTGAAACACCTTACCATCCATTCATTCATATCTCACCATTGCATACATCCATCAATCCATCACCACAAATATACCAAGTTTCAATTTGGCGCCGTTGCCCATTTGAGTGTGTTTTTGTGACATTTAGGATCAATATTAGTCTAAGATAAAGTTCGTTTATCCACTTGTGAAGTTACTGAACTCGAATCTTCTTTTGCTTGGCTGTCTTGAGTTTCAGGTACCCACTCGACCACCACTCGACCGAGTAGTGATTGAGCACTTGATCGAGTCAGACAGCGTATCTAAATAGACACCACTTCCCAGTCGACTCGACCACCCACTCGAGCTTGCGCTCAACCGTGTACCTATTCGAGTCTGTACTCGTGTTTGTTGATGCACACAAGGTCAAAGGGGAAAGGCAATCTTCAAAGGCCTATTGACAACATCCACAGACTGCAAAAGGGTTTGAGACATAAGCAAAGAAGAGTAGTTCCAGAACAACAAGGGAATCCAATCATTATGGAGCAACAAGATCCAGTTCCAAGACCAAGGAACATTGGTGCTGGAGATGCACCCAACACACACAACCAGAGAGCTGGTATTGTGCCTCCCACAGTAGCAAACAATAATTTTGAGATCAAAAGTGGACTGATCTCCATGATTCAAGCCAACAAATTCCATGGGTTGCCAATGGAGGATCCTCTAGACCACCTTGATGAATTTGATAGAATATGTGGTCTCACAAAGATTAATGGAGTGA
>NC_025686.1:7737945-7740178 GCF_000633955.1 Camelina sativa
TGGAAGAGGGTGTCAGATTATTACCAAGCAAGTGAGGGAGCATCCGGGACCAATAGTAGAGGGCTTGTTCAGTGTAAGACTCGGTGGAATAAGATAAACCACCAAGTCAATAAGTTTGTGGGGTGTTACACACAAGCGAGTGCAAGAAGGAAGAGTGGAGAATCGGAAGATGATGTGTTGAAGGTGGCATATGAGATGTACAAGAATGACATGAAAAACTGTTTATGCTAGGGCATTGTTGGAGGGAACTCAAGCATGATCAGAAATGGAACTCGGAAGGTGGAAGCGCTAAGAGGACTAAGCTTGATTCAGAAGGAGTATACTCATCCAACTCAACAAACGATGACATTGAGGAGAGGCCTCCGGGTGTTAAGGCGTCCAAGAAGAAAGGTACGAAGGCGGCAGTGAGTAATGATGGTGAGGATGTTTCAGCGGTTAAACTAGATAGGATTATAGCCATTAAGGAAAAGGAACAACAGACTAAAGATAGGCAAGGAAGAATGAGATTGCTTGAGAGTCTCCTTAACAACCCTAACCTTACACCAGCTCAAGTAGAACTCAGAGACAAGCTAATTGACCAAATGTTGTCCCACACATAGGTTCTTAATCTGTCTCTTTAATACATGTTCTGTATTTTTTTTGTTATGCATACATGTTTGGATTCGACTAGTGTTGGTTATGCATACATGATTGGATTTGTTTTGTTTGGTCAGTTTCTAATTGGATCCTTTATTATGTTTCAGGTTGTTGGGGTCAAGTTGACATGTGAAGCTCATTGTACGCTAGTGAAGTTGCACAAGACGGAGCATCCGTGAAGGTGGACCTCACGTAGCAGTATTTGGCTTTGAGCATCCGTGAAGGTGGACCGCATGTACTTGTATATTGGCTCTTTCCCTTTGTACTTTTTTTTAGTTTATAAACTTCACCAGCTCAATCTTTACCCACAAGAACTTGCTTCTTCTTCTATCTCTCTTTTACGTTTCAAAATCCAAAACATATGAAAACCCTTCTCATTACCCACAAAAAAACATCAAAAAGATTCAATATTTAAAACGCACAAAAAACCCAAAGAAGATGTCAAATTGGAGTTCAGATGAAGAAGTTGATGAAATGGTGGAGGAGGAAGTTGACAATATAGTGGAGGAGATTCAATACCAATGCACTCACACAGAAGAACCACCATTGCCAGTTTTCAGAAGAGTCCACATTAATAGAGACCGGGAGGGGGGGCCATATACGGTTATGGAATGATTATTTTAGCGAGAACCCGACTTACAATCAAAGTATGTTTCGCCGTCGCTTTAGAATGTACAAACCGTTGTTCCTGCGCATTGTTAGTAGTATTGAGAATGGAGTTCCGTACTTCACACAAAGACGAGATGCAACTGGAAGGCTTGGTCTATCAGCACTTCAAAAATGTACGGCAGCTATCCGTATGTTGGCATACGGATGTGCAGCAGATGCACTGGATGAATATCTACGTCTGGCTAAAACAACCGCCCACAAATGCCTTGAAAAATTTGTAGACGGAGAGATAAATCTTTTTGGAGACGAGTATCTCAGAAGACCTACATCGGAAGACCTCCAACGATTACTGAATATTGGAGAACATCGCGGTTTCCCCGGAATGGTAGGAAGCATAGATTGTATGCATTGGGAGTGGAAGAATTGTCCCACGGCATAGAAAGGACAATATGCATGTGGATCTGGAAAACCGACAATCGTACTAGAAGCTGTGGCATCGCAAGATTTATGGATTTGGCACACTTTTTTCGGACCACCAGGTACATTAAATAATATAAATGTTTTGGACCGTTCACTAGTGTTTGATGATATTGTAGAGGGCCGAGCTCCGAGAGTTACCTATGTTGTCAATGGACGAAACTACGTCGACATTTTTTCATGCAAACACACACAACATAATGTCAACACTCTCTTGTCACAGAGTGTGTCGAATGTGGCTTTTATTTATTCATCCGGAGTAAAAAATGAACATAGGGAATGTTTTTCACAACGACATTAGTAAGTACCTTGAGGAATGGATAGAGACAGAGGAGTAGATGTAATATTTTAACCTATGCCAATTTAAGAACTTCTACTTTGGGCATAGTCTTATTGGACAAACTGAGAACGCGATACATCGAGCTGCTTTTGCCAGCCTAAATCTTTCGCTCTCTGTCAAAACTCTCTCGATCACCTTTATGATATTTGCATCCTGCAAAACATTGTAAAA
>NC_025686.1:7741160-7751747 GCF_000633955.1 Camelina sativa
CTAGATTCTTCAATATTGTTGGTTTCATAACTTTCAGAATATTGAGAATTCGAGTTTGATTCTTTCTCCAATATTGTAGATCTTTGCTTTATCTTTCATTTGATGCAAGTTTCAGTATTTTCTGGGTTTATGACTTTGATGTTCATCATGTGTTCTTGTGAGTAGTTGCTTAGGATCTTGAGGATGGGTTAGGCTGGGCTGTGTTTGAGGTTTGTTTGCTTTGGTCAAGCTTGATTGTTGTAGATATCTTCTAGGCTAGATGTTCTTAATGCTGATCCTATATCTGAGAGGGTAGGGTTTGATTTCAAGCATATTAGCATCACACCAATGTTTAAGAAGCATAGATAAGGCTAGATCTAGAGCTTACCATTAGGCTTGCTAAGAGATTAGAGGTCTTGTTTGGTATGAGACATTTTGCTTAATGCCTGCTTGTGTAGATTCTTTACTATGTGAGAACAAGTCTAGAGATGCATGGGTTTGATTGTTTCTTGCCATGAGAGTGGATTAAACTTGTCTTAGAAATATATGTCTAGAGATTAGCTCAAGTTGTTTGAGATTTGTTGACCAAGTTAGATAACCTCAATTATTTGTCCAGCCCATGAATCCCTCCTCAAGACCTTCCTTTTTTATTGATTTCTAAGTCTGAATCCTGTTGTTTGATCGTTGTTTGATTCGTTTTGGTATTGCTCTATTTTTCTTGTGTTGCTCTGTTTTTCGCGTTTGTCCAGCTCGACCCTGCACTCGATCTACACTCGATCGAGTGCTTGCTCGAGCTCATCCCCAGAACTGTTGTTTATGATTTGTGTTTGTTTGTTTCATTCTAGTTGCATTTCTGTTGCATTCACTTAGTGTTCTGTTCATTACTTGCTTTGCATTAGTTCAATACTTGCATTACCATAGTTTCTATTTATGTTCTAGCTTCATAGTTGTCATAATCATTTTGTTCCATTTGCATTTAGCTCCTAGTTCTTGTAGTTTTACTTTATGCACTTTACATTTCATTGTAGGATTGTTAGTGACAAACATCCTTTACATCTGGCTTGACTTAGACTCATATGCACATCTTGATTGTTCACAAACACTCAGATTGGATTGACACCTCTTATACTGCAACTGCATAAGGGGAATTGAAACACCTTACCATCCATTCATTCATATCTCACCATTGCATACATCCATCAATCCATCACCACAAATATACCAAGTTTCAATTTGGCGCCGTTGCCCATTTGAGTGTGTTTTTGTGACATTTAGGATCAATATTAGTCTAAGATAAAGTTCGTTTATCCACTTGTGAAGTTACTGAACTCGAATCTTCTTTTGCTTGGCTGTCTTGAGTTTCAGGTACCCACTCGACCACCACTCGACCGAGTAGTGATTGAGCACTTGATCGAGTCAGACAGCGTATCTAAATAGACACCACTTCCCAGTCGACTCGACCACCCACTCGAGCTTGCGCTCAACCGTGTACCTATTCGAGTCTGTACTCGTGTTTGTTGATGCACACAAGGTCAAAGGGGAAAGGCAATCTTCAAAGGCCTATTGACAACATCCACAGACTGCAAAAGGGTTTGAGACATAAGCAAAGAAGAGTAGTTCCAGAACAACAAGGGAATCCAATCATTATGGAGCAACAAGATCCAGTTCCAAGACCAAGGAACATTGGTGCTGGAGATGCACCCAACACACACAACCAGAGAGCTGGTATTGTGCCTCCCACAGTAGCAAACAATAATTTTGAGATCAAAAGTGGACTGATCTCCATGATTCAAGCCAACAAATTCCATGGGTTGCCAATGGAGGATCCTCTAGACCACCTTGATGAATTTGATAGAATATGTGGTCTCACAAAGATTAATGGAGTGACTGAAGATGGATTCAAGTTGAGGCTCTTCCCATTTTCACTTGGAGACAAGGCTCACCTTTGGGAGAAGACTCTTCCTACTGGAGCAATAACCACATGGGATGCTTGCAAGAAGGCTTTCTTGGCAAAATTCTTCTCAAATACAAGGACTGCTAGATTGAGGAATAAAATTTCTGGGTTTGCTCAAAGGAACAATGAGAGCTTTTGTGAAGCTTGGGAGAGATTTAAAGGGTTCCAGACTCAGTGTCCTCACCATGGCTTCAGCAATGAGTCCCTACTTAGCACTTTGTATAGAGGAGTGCTTCCCAAGATCAGGATGCTTCTTGATACAACTTCTAATGGCAACTTCCTCAACAAGAATGTGGAAGAAGGATGGGAATTAGTTGAGAATCTTGCTCAGTCTGATGGGAATTACAATGAGGACTATGACAGAACAGTAAGGTCATCATCCACTGATCAAGAGAACAAGTACAAGAAGGATTTGAAGATGGTTAATGAGAAGCTTGACAAGATCCTCCTTAGCCAACAAAAGTCCATTCACTTCATTGGTGAAAAAGAGGTTCAAGTTCAAGAGGGAGAGAATGAGTTTGCTGAGCTCTGTTATATGCAAAACCAGGGTGGATTCAAAGGCTACAACCAAGGAGGGTTCACGAACAACAACCTCTCCTATAGAAGCAACAATGTAGCTAATCCACAAGACCAAGTCTATCCACCTCAACAGCCTCAACAACAGAACAACTATGTCCCCAAACAACAACATCAAGTGTTCCAGCCTCAGTTGTGTCCCCCACCAGGGTTTCAGACTAACCAAGGCCAAGAACAAGACTTAAGAGCCATGATGCAACAGTTGTTGATTGGGTAAACACAAGGAAAGATTGAGGAATCCAAACAGTTTGCTAAGTTGAATCAAAGGCTCACATCCCAGTATAATGACATTAACATGAAGTTTGAAGGTCTCAACTCTAGAGTGAAGTTTATGGAGAGCAACATTGCCTCTACTTCAGTTCCTAAACCCAACCAATTCCCTGGAAAAGCTGTTCAAAATCCAAGGGAGTTTACTGCAAAAGCCATCCACATCTCTGATGAGGAAGTCACTGAGGATAGTGAAGTCCAAGTTTGGGGGAATTCATCAGTTACTGAAGCCCCAAGTGACGTTTGTGCAAAGCAAATGGAGTCCGACATTGCACTCGACCAGGAACTCGAACTGCCACTCGACCGAGTGCATGCTCGAGTGGTCGATCGAGCTGAAGACTCCGAAGCTGTAAAGCCTGCTAAGTACATTCCTCCTGCTTACAAACCGCCTCTACCATTCCTAGGACGTTTCAAAGCACAAAAGCTTAAGGAGCTTAGGGAAATCATTGAGAGAAAGGAAATGATGGTTAAGCAACAAGAGGATGAGAGAGTTTTGAAAGAAGAAGCTGTGGTTGAGAAACAAGAGGAAGTGATGGCCATACAAGAGATCATCATTGCTTACCAAGAAGAGGAGAGAGGACCTGCCTTGGAACAGTATGAACCATATCCTCTCTATAAAGATTTTTTGCTTGATTTGTCAAAGAAGAAGGTTCAAGCTCAAGATGAGAAGGATCTTGAGGACCTTGGAGGAGTGATCATCCCAATTAAGCTTAAGGATCCAGGGCCATTCTATCTGCCTTGCACACTCAGTTACCTTCACTACAACCAATGCCTTTGTGATTTGGGAGCCTCAATCAGTGTGATGCCCCACTCCATAGAACAAAAGCTTGGGCACACTGACTTCAAATCCACCAACCTTCATATATGCCTAGCTGATGGTTCAAATAGAGATGTGGTTGGCAAATTGGAGAACATTCCAGTAAAGATAGGGAGAGCAAGGGTTCATACAGATTTTGTGGTATTGGAGATGGACAAGGAACCTGAAGATCCTATCATTCTTGGGAGGCCATTCTTAGCCACTGTTGGAGCAGTTATTGATGTCAAGGAAGGTCTTGTGACCTTGAACATTGCTGAGGGTATAGCTATGAAGTTCAACATCTATAACCCAACCAACCTTCCTACCATTGATGATCAGGCTTTTACTATCAAGGACAAAGGTGGTCAAGAAGGTTTAAGTGATAAGGCAACTCCAAAGGCTGAGCTCTCTCTTCAAGAACATTCTGTGGAAAAGCTTAAGAGTTCAGTTCAAGAGTTGACTGGTATGGTTAAGGATCTCCAAGGCAAGTTAAACAAGAGGTCTTTGAGGAAAGCAAGACCAAGACTCAAAATCAAGAANCATTCCAGTAAAGATAGGGAGAGCAAGGGTTCATACAGATTTTGTGGTATTGGAGATGGACAAGGAACCTGAAGATCCTATCATTCTTGGGAGGCCATTCTTAGCCACTGTTGGAGCAGTTATTGATGTCAAGGAAGGTCTTGTGACCTTGAACATTGCTGAGGGTATAGCTATGAAGTTCAACATCTATAACCCAACCAACCTTCCTACCATTGATGATCAGGCTTTTACTATCAAGGACAAAGGTGGTCAAGAAGGTTTAAGTGATAAGGCAACTCCAAAGGCTGAGCTCTCTCTTCAAGAACATTCTGTGGAAAAGCTTAAGAGTTCAGTTCAAGAGTTGACTGGTATGGTTAAGGATCTCCAAGGCAAGTTAAACAAGAGGTCTTTGAGGAAAGCAAGACCAAGACTCAAAATCAAGAAGAAATAGGGTTTGTGTGTTAAGGGTGAGGTGATCAAGGATCAACTTCACAGTGATCAAGAGGTTCCAGGGAGGATTTCATTACCTCCTTGGTATCTAGACCAGGCCTAAGAAAGCAACCAAAGTTAAGCTTAGTGACTCTAAACAAGCTCACTAGGGAGGAAGTCCCTAAGGTATCCTTTGTAAATATGCTTTATTTTCTTAGTAGTTTTGATGTGTTTTGTTTTATGTTTATGTTGGACAGGCCTTTTAATGAAAGTGTAGATGGGTATGGAGAAATTTGGACTTAGAGAAGTAGATACGCAAGCCCACTCGACCACCCCACTCGAGCATGCACTCGACCGAGTCCAGGTCGATCGCCGTCGTCGAGCTGCCCCAAACTCCACCTCCAAGTGATCAACAAGACCCCAACTACAATTTTGACAGCATGCAAGAGGATGTGGACAACTTCTTCTCCAATCCTTGAGGTACCACTATCACCTTCACTTGTAAATACCATTGCATCTCATATTTGTGTTTTGTTTTTGATCTTGAATCTTCTTACAAATTTCTTTCACACAGAGGACTGTGTTATTTAAGTTTGGGGGAGGGTTTGAGATAGCATTTGACATTGTGTTTTGTGTTCTTACTTCAAATTTTTAGCATCATCATGATAGTATTTGCATAGCATCTAAGGCATAGAAAAACCCTAAAAATTTGAATTTTTTTTTTTGCAAAAATCTTTATAAAAAAAAGAGTGTTCATGTAGTTTGCATTGCATATTAGGATCTTGTTTAGCATGTTTCATGTAGGACTGTATAATATTTGCATTATGGATCTATGATGAGTTTGCCTTGTTAGCTTGTTTAATTCACTAGACTAGGATCAATGCCCAAGTTAATAGTACTTTGATGCTAGTTGAGTAGTTAGAAGCATAAGATTGAACCAAGCCTTGAATTCCTGTATTGCATTTGGTCTAAATTGAAGCATGTTGTGATTTGACACTATTTCCTATTTATAAGAACCTAATATTGACTTTCAATTATCAATGTGTGCATTTCTTTAAGCTCATGGATACCATATACATACTTGGATCATCTTTCTCCTTTTTTACCACTCTTGTTGATCCAAGTAGCTGATTTCCTCATTAAGAATCAGTTCCCCTACCCCTAAACCAACCCTTCTTTGAAGCCATGTTTATTCTTGTGTGTGTGAGGCCTATTTTTGGGATTGAGCTTGGTAGAAAGTGTTAGGTTTGAACTGACAAGAGTAAAGCCTTGTGTAGTTCTAGTTTGAATTTTTCAAACTAGATATGACTAGGTGGTTCACTTGTTGGGTTTGGGACTTGGCTGTTATGAAAAGAAAAGAGGAAAAAGAGAAAGAAAAAGGGTAGAGTCTTTAAGAGGAGAATGTGTTTAAGCAAGGTCTAGTGAAAGGATGGGAAATAAAAATTGTTGAAAATGGTTCTAGTTAAAGAAAAGAAAAGAAAGAAAAGAAAAGTCTAGCAAAAAGCTTGTATGTCTTAAGAATAAGAAGAAAAGAGAACCATAGCAAATAAATAAAAATCCCCCATCACACTAAAAAGATCAAATAAGAAACCTCTCCTAAGACTTTAAAACCAAAAGAGAAAAGGGTGAAAGAGAAAAGAAGAAGTTAAAGGGTAGCACTAGGATCATTTGGGTTTAGATTGATAGGATGAATACTTTGGGTGCCTTTGGGTAGACAAGGTTTTGTTCTTGTATGTGTCTAAGTGGTCTTACCTTTAGCATTCTTCTAAAGCTCAATCCATTTTTATGAGAGAACTTTGATATTGATAAGCCCCACTCTAAAGAGAGACCACCATTGTCTCAAAATCTTTATCTCCAAGCCAAATGAGTATAAGCATTGCATAGAATTGATTCATGTTCTTGATTAATGAATGTTAAAGGAAATGATTGATTTGAATGCATGTGGATGTCTAAGGCTCAAATCAGTAAAGGTTTTGATATGCTTGTCTAAAGTCTTTAAGTACAGCTCATTCAACTTGCATTATAGTATTAGTAACTTGGACATTGATTCTAGATGGTCTATTTGCAAGCTTTAGGAGCTGAGATCCCACTTTCAAACCTCACTTACCTTCTTATGTCTTGTTTATTTGCTTGAGGGCAAGCAAAGACTAAGTTTGGGGGTGTTGATGTTCATATATTTTACCTTGTTTTCCATTAGTTTATTCACATCTTTTGTATCTTTTGCTATCCATTTTCACCATTATTGCATAGCTTTAGGACCAATCATGCATTAGACCAATCATGCATTGCATTTGCATCTTTTCATGCATAATCAGGTGATTTTGGAGCTTAAGGAGCATGGAAGCAATGCTGAAGAGAAGTGAAGCAATCATGAGGAGAAAACAAGAGAGTTAAGGCTGAAGAATCAAGGTCCAGAGTCCAACTCGACCGCACACTCGACCAGACACTCGACCGTGTGCTGAGAAGGACTCGACCGAGTGGAGAATGCACGAGAGAAGCCAGCTCGACCAGCCACTCGACCGAGCACTGGTCGAGTTNTATTTTACCTTGTTTTCCATTAGTTTATTCACATCTTTTGTATCTTTTGCTATCCATTTTCACCATTATTGCATAGCTTTAGGACCAATCATGCATTAGACCAATCATGCATTGCATTTGCATCTTTTCATGCATAATCAGGTGATTTTGGAGCTTAAGGAGCATGGAAGCAATGCTGTGGAGAAGTGAAGCAATCATGAAGGAAAAGCAAGAGAGTTAAGGCTGAAGAACCAAGGTCCGGAGTCCCACTCGACCACCCACTCGACCAGACACTCGACCGTGTGCAGAGAGGAACTCGACCGAGTGGAAGGAGCACCAGACAAGCCAACTCGACCGGTCACTCGACCGAGCACCGGGTCGAGTTGGCCGAGCCGCCTAGCTATTTTGTCTTTTAGCATTTTTAGGGCTTCCACTACTTTTTCTATTTAAGGACCTTGTACCTGCAGCCACCAAGGAGTCCAGCTTTTTAGATAGTCAAAAACCTAGTTTTTACCCCTTTTGGGAATTATTTCTTTTGCACTTTTATTTTTTTAGATCTTGTACTTCTTTTAAGAGAGAAAACTCTAGATTCTTCAATATTGTTGGTCTCATAACTTTCAGAATATTGAGAATTCGAGTTTGATTCTTTCTCCAATATTGTAGATCTTTACTTTATTTTTCATTTTATGCAAGTTTCAGTATTTTCTGGGTTTATGACTTTAATGTTCATCATGTGTTCTTGTGAGTAGTTGCTTAGGATCTTGAGGATGGGTTAGGCTGGGCTGTGTTTGAGGTTTGTTTGCTTTGGTCAAGCTTGATTGTTGTAGATCTAATCTAGGCTAGCCAACCCATCCTCAAGATCCTAAGCAACTACTCACAAGAACACATGATGAACATCCCAATTAAGCTTAAGGATCCAGGGCCATTCTATCTGCCTTGCACACTCAGTTACCTTCACTACAACCAATGCCTTTGTGATTTGGGAGCCTCAATCAGTGTGATGCCCTACTCCATAGCACAAAATCTTGGGCACACTGACTTCAAATCCACCAACCTTCATATATGCCTAGCTGATGGTTCAAATAGAGATGTGGTTGGCAAATTGGAGAATATTCCAGTGAAGATAGGGAGAGCAAGGAGGGTTCATACAGATTTTGTGGTATTGGAGATGGACAAGGAACCTGAAGATCCTATCATGCTACGAACTTTATTACATGAACACCATTAATCGGAAGAACATCAAACATGTTTAGATCTTCCTCCAATAAGTCTATCGCAACGCTAGACTGTCATTGCCAGCTCAAACAAATTCGTATGATTCTGGTAAGATTTTACAGCTGTTAAAAATGCTTACTAAATCTACCACGGATAGAAGCCTACCAATACACTACGAAAACTATTTTAAAAAACAAACAAAGTATACCAAAAATATCTGTAACGAGAGAAGGCTGTCGCATAAATCTTTCGCAACAGGCCATTAGTCTACCATAAATATTTTCCCACCCTTTTACGTTTGCCGCTACACCCGCTAAAAACATAAGTCTATCATCAAAGGGAAATTCCTCTACCAACTTAATCTAACGAATCGATTTCATCTACGTCGACCGATAAGTGTACCAACACTACAAGTAAGTGTACCATATGCGTCGACCGATAAGTGTACCAACACTACAACTAAGTGTACCAAAAATATCTGACGTACACCTTTAATCAGTCCACCTATATAAATGTACCACCAAAAAATCGGTAGACTTTCTCCCAGTTCCCAATATTTTTTTTTTCCACTAATGGTATTAACCGTAATTACGTTTTTTCTCAACACTAGTTTCAGGAATAGTATGGGTACAGAGTTTATTCTAGTAATTACAAACTATTGTGTGCTACTTTTGTAATAAGGAAGCTTTTATGTATTATTCTAGTAACTCATCCTTTATTTAAAGCATGCATAAATTTATACAATTAGATATATAATTAACTGTTGGAAGTGGATATTAATTGGTGGTTTTAGTTGGGGAGGTATAAGTCGACATTAAATACGTTTATATAGTTAGACAATGTACTTACAATTTGCATGTGAGCCAAATTTATTTTCTCTCTACATTTTAACCGTTGACTATTGTCGGTACCGTTGACTCTCACTACTTGTTCTTAAGTTTATGTTCCTACGTCCATATAGCCTTCATAGGTGTAATACTTCCTTTACCCGTATGGCAAATGTGGGTGAAAAACACAAAAGTGAAAAAAACAACGTATATCTCTACAAGCGAAAGTTATTATTAGTAAACCAGATTGGATAATTTCCAATAATTGGTATTAGTGAATCATGCATTAGCAATTTTCAAAATATAAAAGGTCAATGTTAAAGTAGAGACTAGAACAAATAATTATCGGCAAAACTCGTTATAAATGATGGTGATATATACGGATGTGATGATTTTGTATGAAAATATCAACGAGTTTTGGATAATAAAGGAAAGTAATTAATGAGTAAAAGGAAATATCGAAACCTACTGAAAAGTCTGAACTAAGTGTAGATCTATTTTGACTCAGTAGAAGGAAAATTTTCATTAAATGTCTCCCGCCAATGGCTCAACGGCCCCAAACGCGTAGAACGTAACATGCATGGGGGATCCATATTAATGGCTTCTTCATTCCACTTGCTTATTTCTTATAACTTTGAGGATTTCATTTATCTACTATATAAGGGAATGTTCAGTTCAATTGACTGAGATAACCACAAGACATACAAAGAGACGATACATTACGGTTATTTCTCTAGGCTCTAGCTAGGGATGGGGCTTAAGAGTGTTACTTGTTTGATTCTTTCTTTGGTTTTGCTTAATTTGGGTGTCGAATGTGTTCTTGGAGATAGATCTGTGGTCGGGCCTGCGAGGTATAGAGATGATGATTGTAGGTGGGGCCGGAGGTGTGGTGGACGTGGCCGGTTTGGACGCGGTGGTGGCAGAGGGTTTGGTGGTGGGGGAGGTTTAGGCGGTGGGGGTGGTTTAGGCGGTGGTGCTGGACACGGTGGGGGGTTTGGAGCCGGAGGAGGAGGTGGCGGTGGTGCCGGTGGAGGAATTGGTGGTGGAGGCGGAGCTGGGGGCGGTGGAGGTGGAGGTATTGGCGGCGGTTCTGGTCACGGCGGTGGGTTTGGAGCTGGAGGAGGTGTAGGCGGTGGGGCTGGTATAGGCGGAGGAATTGGTGGTGGTGGTGGAGCCGGTGGAGGAGGAGGTGGGGGTGTTGGGGGAGGATCCGGACACGGTGGAGGTTTTGGAGCCGGAGGAGGAGTTGGCGGTGGTGCCGGTGGAGGAATTGGTGGTGGTGGCGGAGCTGGGGGTGGTGGAGGCGGAGGTATCGGCGGCGGTTCTGGTCATGGTGGTGGGTTTGGAGCTGGAGGAGGTGTAGGCGGTGGGGGTGGTGTAGGCGGAGGAGTTGGTGGCGGTGGTGGAGCCGGTGGAGGAGGAGGTGGTGGTGTTGGGGGAGGATCTGGACACGGTGGAGGTTTTGGAGCCGGAGGAGGGGTTGGAGGAGGGGCTGGCGGAGGTGCCGG
>NC_025686.1:7752156-7774966 GCF_000633955.1 Camelina sativa
GGAGGTGGTGTGGGCGGTGGATCCGGTCACGGTAGTGGTTTTGGAGCTGGAGGAGGAGTTGGAGGTGGTGCCGGAGGAGGACTTGGCGGTGGTGCCGGAGGTGGAGGAGGACATGGTCTTGGGGGAGGTCATGGAGGAGGAGTCGGCATTGGGATTGGGATAGGAATAGGTGTTGGGGTTGGTGGAGGCTCCGGTCATGGTTCCGGCAGCGGAAGCGGTGGTGGTGGGGGTCGTCATTAATCAAAGTGAACTATCATTAATCTCACGTTTTAGTGTCCTCAAGAGTCCTACTTGTCATTTTATTTCTCTGTATTGTTTTAAACAAAAAGTGTATGATACATCAGTTTTCAATTCAAGATGTGATTTCTCATATATTTGTGTAAGAATGCTTTCGAAAATCAAATAAGAAAATATTGAATACGGATTGATCTTAAATTTTTTATACTTAAATCAGCTTTCTCATAGGAACACATATTTTTCCTTTGAGGTCCATCGACTTCAATTTTAAGGTCCTATCGTCTGATATTTCTCCACCAAACTAACATAATACGAACAACTTTTATAGCTGTATGTGGCACCTTTCACTTATTTATAAACGAATGTTATACTAAACAACTTTACTGCAGAAAATCTGATTTTGATAGTAATCAACATATGTAATATATGTCTAATGTGAACTTCCTTATAAAACATTCATCAATTTCTTTTTCATTACTAAACTTTTGTTCGGTTCATAGATGACATCTCTAACTACGCCTGGGCATAAAATCCGAATCCAAAAATCCGAACCTTATCCGAACAGAAATAAGCGGATTAAAATTAAACCGATATTAAGGAAATAACCGATCAGTTCTTGGTTTTCATTATTTTGAATATCGGATATTATCCGATCCGAACCGATATGCAATAGATATCCGAATATAACTGAACATATAAGAAATAGTTTGATATTCCGATAGATATGGCTCATATCTTTTATGTATTTGTATGATTGTATGAGAACCTTGTCATTTACTTAATTTTTATCTTTTTTTAAAATACTCCATTAATATGGTTATTTGGGTACAATAAGATTAAAAAGTTTTCGAATAAAACATTTTCCAATAACTTTTAGTTTAATTTTGGTTATCGACAATCATATCCGAAATGATCCGAAATCCGAATTATCCAAACCGAAGTCGATCCAAATTTTATAAATACCCGAATGGATGTTAGAGTCAATATCCAAAAAATCCAAAATCTGAAAAATCCGAACCGAATCCGATCCGATATCCAAATGCCCAGACCTAAGGTTAACATAGCCTTTTTGTAATTCAATTTCTTAGAAACAATTTGTTTTTCTTTATATATATGAAAATTAGGTTTTATGACTTCCATTTAAACGAATTACCCGAAAAACTATTTTTATAATAATAATTATATAGTTTACTAGGGTTTTCTGGTGATGTCAAGTAGGTGCCGGTCAACACCAACTTTCGCCAGGTGTCAGTGTCGATCGAAGGAGAGTGTCGGTTGACACCATCCTTCAGCAATGACTTATTTTTGTTTGTTGTCTGGTTTGATTGTGTTACTTGTTGTTTGTTGATTGAAAATTTCAATTTGTCTGTATAACCTAATAGCTAGGAGGATTGCCTCACTGAATATTTATGATAATACTCATGCATCAATTGTTTGTTTGTGGTGCAGATAAATGCAAAGTATGACCGCAGAATCAAGACGATGAAGAGGAGAATGTTCTAATAGCTCGTTGATGTGTTGTTGTCTGGTTTCCATTAGGTTGCTAGAGTGGGTCATTAGAATGATTTTAGGATAATGGTTTATTGCTTCATGATATTATTAAGTTGATGGTTATTGGTACTGTTTATTTGTTTATTAGTTATTTGATTAATGAGATTGGTTTATGTTATCCATTGAGGTGTAACTAAGTTAGGATGTTAGTGAGTATGAGAACGGATTGGTAGTGTAATATTATATTAAAAACAAAAAATTGGGTTGGGTCGTTTCAGTATGAAAGATATAATTAATATATATATAGTGTGTGTTATTTTTTTGGATGGTTTTTAAATTATTACTATCATTTTGTTCAAAATAATGATATTAAGCAACAAGGCTTATGCCATAAATGAGTTCTGAATATAAAAAAATTATTACATAATGATAAAATCTATATTAGAATATAAAAAGAAGATAAATCTGATAATATTAATTTTGATTTAAAAAATATAAATCCTATCATACATATTATTATTATTATTAGACAAAAGACAACTCAGAGCTGTCAGAAAATATATCATTAAGAAAATGTGCAATTTTGTATTTCCTTGTTTGGAGAAATAATTAAATAAAAAATTACAAGTGACAACTAAGAAATAATAAGCATTGAATTTATTTTTCTTAAGGAATTATATATGAATATTTTAATGATAACAATATTATATATATACGATACATTGTATAAACAAAACATAAAATTAACTAAGAGTTTAGCCGGAGAAAAAAATCCGACGAGAGACGCGATCGTTAGATCTTACATTACGTCAACAATGTCGCGTATGCACTAGACTAACGATCGTCATCACCTTTTTGTTGAAGCTGTTGAATTTCTTGGTGGCGAAAGAAGTAAGCAATTTTCTTTAAATCTAAAACAAAGTCGATTCCTCTATAGTAAAACAGAGTATCCCAAAATTTCGTCATTGAAATCAATTGTCTCTTTCATTAAGATACCTCCCCTCTCATTATTTTCGATGATTATATCTTATCCATCATCAAATTTCTCTTTATATATCATTTTTTGATTCATTATAGTTAATATTCTTCATTGCAGCGGCAACACCTAAGAAAATTTTGAACTATATGGGTGAAAGAAACCTTACTTTATCACAAGTTAAAAGTCATCTCCAGGTCCTTTGGTTCATACACACATGATATGTATCCATATAAAAGCTATATATGCATCTATGTACATAATTAAATATATGTGTTTACTTTCAATAGATGTATAGGAACAAGAAGGAAGGAGTATCTGTAAAAGGTAAATAACTATCATACCATTTAGAGTTAAATATGTTAGCGTTGTAACTTTGCATACGGCAATACATGCATTGATGTTCAACATAGTGCACAGTGCCGGCCTTGAGGCCAAGCAAGGCAAGCACATGCTTGCGGCCGTAAAATACTAAGTAAATAACCGGCCGCAAAAATGCCAAAGTATCTTGGTAGTCCAGTGGTTAAAGTACCCAAGAGTCACTAATAGATGCAGTGTTCGATTCTTACATGTTGCAATTGTCATTAAATTTTGTTTTTTTTCTTAACTAACCAGCTTTTTAAAATGTTACTGCCTGTAGTCTTAGTATTCCTAGCGCCGGCTCTGATAGTGCATAGTAAGTTTATTATGTTCTTTTAATGCAGAAAGGAGAATGATACAGAAACGGTCTCAACAGTACCTTGAGATCTATGAATGTGTTCGAGATGCTATCCAAAATCAACAAAAGTAATTAAATTAGGTTATTGCATAAGCATTATTTTGTGGTAATTTGTTAGTTAACTATCTTTTTCAATTTCTTCTATTCTATAATTGGATAGTACTAAGAAGGTAACCCCAATGGAAGTATCTTGCAAGTCTCTCTATCAATCTTCAAGGGTAAATGGTGAAGAAGACATGTCATTGCTTCTGGGGATGGTGCAAATGGTGAAGAAGACATGTCTCTTGAACTCACTCTTGGTCTCAACTCTCAAGTACTAAGAGGACTTTGGTTTCTATTTTTTTTTTCTATGCTAGCTCCCTTTTTGTATAATGCTTATATGGGATAAGAAATAAAAATTTGACAATATATCATGGTAATTTTCATCCCTTATTTAGGTGAAAGATTATTTTATAAAACATTTCTCTTTTATCAATATTTCTATATTGCAAGTCTGAAGGAACCAATATAGTAGTTTCAAACTAATTATTCGTTAACCAGTTTCAAACCAATTATAAGCTTTTGAATGGTACAAACAAAGTGTTTGCTTAATGGTTATGAAGAATATGTGTAAAGGAACAAACTTAAAACAAAAAAAAAAAGATTGTTTTGGGTAATATCTAATTCAAGTTTGAAAAGATTTGGTTGGACTCGATATTTTTATAGGTATATTATATAAAGAAATATATTTTCCTGTTCGACTAAAACAAGAAATACATTTTCCTTCTTTATATAATATTTTCCTGTTTGACGATAAATATGTTTGGACAATTCCTTCTTTGTATAATATTTGTTAACAAAAAAAAAACCCTCCATATATCATGTAATTATAATTAGAATTGATACTTTATCTTATTGGCTGGACAAGATTTCTTATCCTCTCTCTATTGGGATATATAAGATATTTATTCTTAAAGTATATTATTTATCTCTTCTTTTTCTAACCGTATTATTTATCTCTTCAAAATTTTAAGTTTATTACTTTATTTTACTTTTATGAAATAAGACCAGTACTGGTCAAAACAACAATCTATACCTTGAAGAAATATTTCAATTGGCTAAGGCTAACCATCTATTTCTGGTTAACAAAATAATAACACTGTCATTATTTTCCAGTTTTATGGCCAAGACTTCTCCGATTGTTACCGCTTTGGTTTATACAATACTACATTTATAATTTGCGTGTTGCGTAGGACTATAATTTATTATTATTATTAATACGACCCATTGAGTATAATTATAAGTATTCAATATTAAAAACAGAAATCTATACAGATGAAACGACCAGACCCGTTTTTATATAATAAATAATAATAATAATAATAATAATAATAATAATAATAATAATAATAATAATAATAATAATAATAATAATAATAATAATAATAATAATAATAATAATAATAATAATAATAATCTAAACTAGTGGTCCTTAGAGACTCTAACAACACCATGCATTGCTATCTCTAGTTTTTAATAGGTCTGGACGTTCGAATACCAGATTGGATTTGGTTCGGATATTTTGGATTTGAGATTTTTTGGATATTGGCTCTAACATCCATTCAGGTATTTATGAATTTTGGATCGGTTTTGGTTCGGATAATTTGGATTTCGGATCGGTTCAGATATATTGTCGATAACCAAAATTAAATTAAAATTTATTGGATAATGTTTTATTCAAATACTTTTAAATCTGATTGTATCCAAAAAACCATACTAACCGAGTATTTGAAAGAAAAAATGAAGCAAATGACAAGTTCAAAGTTCAAACTAACATAAAACCATACCAATACATAAAAGTGCGACGTACTAACATCCATATTGAGACATAAGACTTTGTCAATGCAAAAAAATCAAAACCAAAGTAAACAATAACATAGATATATGAGTATCTATGATTCATATATATTATTTATAGTTAGGTGTGTATATCTATATCTTCCGTTCATGCATATCTAATATAGTTACGTGTATATCTATCCTTATCAAGTTGTTTCTTATTTTTTCGGTTATATTCATATATCTATTGGATATCGTTCGGATTGGATATTATCCGATATCAAAAAGTAATGAAAACAAAAACCGATCGGTTATTTCCTCAATATTGTTTTGATTTTAATCCAATTTTTTTGGATCAGATTCGGTTTGGATTTTTGGATTCGGATTTTATGCCCAGACCTAGTTTTTGATGACATTGCGTTATTTGGTTTTTGATGGTAGTTTTTACTTATTAGTTTGATTATGCTAGTTTATTGATGATTTGCTTGGTTTGATGACATGAATTCGGTAGGTTAGTTAACAAATATGAGATTGTTAGTTTGAATGGTGGTAGATTCTACTATGGTTTTTGGATTTTGTTTTTCAAAAAATCATTTAATAGGGAAACTAGTTTTTAAGCCTTTCTTTCCATGGATGGAATGAGTTTTTAAATTGGTTTTTAGCTTTTGGTTTCTAGAATTTAGTTTTTGGTTTTTAAATATTTGGTTTTTAGTTTTTGCTAAAAAGTCTAAAACATTTTTTAAAATAATAATAAAAATTGAAAAGTGAAAGAAAAACACTCAGGCCTTGAATGGCACCTGATTTTGCAGTGGTTTTTGGCTTTAGATTCTACAAAATCCACTTTTGAAGCCATTCACGATTATGAAAAAATAGATTTCCTAAAATTTAGGAAAACCAGTTTTTGGAGGATTTTTGAATTTCCTTCATAAAATCTAAAAACCACATTTTGTGGGTTTCCACCGTGACTTTTTTTTCTTTTTTCTTTTTTCTAATATAAATATTTATTTTAATTTACTTATTAAATTCCAAAACAAACGAAACCTTATTTTTGTGCAAGGAACAAACTAAAACCTATTCTAGGGGTATTTACTAAAGACTTGCATATTTGTTATTATTAAACTAAATTTTCTTATATAATTTTTTTACTATAAAAGAGCTACGTTTTGTCTTCTACACACACAAATTTCATTCCCATCCTATGAGTGCAAACATCTCTGCAAATCAAGCTTGAATTTTGCGGTAAATTTTAGTCTAACACCATTATCTATTTATATCAACACTATTTATTTAGAAAATTTTATTTTGTTGTTATGATGTTTACATTAAAATTTATTGTAGGTATGGGTTATCGAGGACAATCATCAAATGCCAGAGAGGTACTTATTTAGTTTATATGTTTATTTTCTAGTGATGTCTATCCTACCGTAGTACAAAATTACCTTGACTAATTATGTGTATGTAAACAATTAATATGATATAAAGCCGAAGATTCAATGGACCGATAGTATGGTTCATCATTTACTTGAAATATATGAGATTGAGATGGAGCTTATTAATTGGCGTATTGGCCCTCTAAAAGAAGAGAGTAAATCGACAATTAGAAAAGGATTTCAAGAAGCCACAGGTCACGATCTTGAATGGCTTTCACTAAAAAACAAAATTTACAGTTTCAAAAAACTTTATGATGTTTATTGTCGTCTGATCGAAAAAACTGGAGTTGGACTTGATCCCACCACTCTAGCTATTGACATGAACGACTCATGGTGGAATGAACGTATTAAGGTAATATTTACGTATCCTATCACATGATATTGTTAGTTAAGAACATATATGGTAAACTGATACATTAAACTTTTTTTTTATATAGGAAACACCAATTGCTTCAAAGCTCCGAGCAAATCCTCTTATCGACCTTGATATATTGGATCGGCTTTTCAGTACCAAACACATCAATTCAGATCATATAGCTAGTAATATAGCTGAAGAAGATTCTGATTCAGATGAAGAATTATAGCAAAATGATACTCCGATGCAGTATATGGAAGGGATTCAGGATGAAATTTCTGCATCATTATAGAGTTTTCGATGATGATGATAGTAATTTTGCAATAATGTGTTTTCTATTTGCAATAAAAGTATTTTTTTTTCTGCATCATTGTATTTTTTTTATCTTTAAATAAAAATTTATAATCTTTATTTTACTATTTTTAAAATAATTATTATACATAAAAACCAAAAACTAATTAAGTTACCATTCAAGATTTTGCAAAACTAAAATCTACAGCAAAAATCAAAAACTTAAAAAATCCAAAATCCAAAATCCAAAATCCAAAAACCAAAATCTAAAAACCAGTAAAAAACCAACAGCCATTCATGGCCTCACTATTAGAAAAGCCATTATAACATGGTTTTTGGTTTTTCTTTGTAGATGAGTAAAATCTGCCAAAAACTAGATTTCCTATTTAATAGGGAAGCCAATTTTATAAAATCTTGAATGATCATAAATTAGATTATTAGAAAAACTAAAACCAAAATTTACTTAAAAACTTGTAACCATTCAAGGCCAAAACTAGTTTTTAAGTGGTTTCTTAAAAACTAGTTTTTGAGTGGTTTCTTCTAATTTCAAAGAGAAACTAAAAAACCATAATTGTGGTTTTTGAGTGGTTTCTTCCAATTTCAAAGAGAAACTAAAAATCATAATTGTGGTTTTTGTAAAAAAAATTATTTCAACGAGAACATGTTTTATTTTTGAGTTTTTGAGTTTTGATTTATTAATCTTAAATTCAATATCAAAAACTAAAAACCAAGAATTCAAAAACCAAAATTCAAAATCTAAAATCTAAAAACCATAAACCATCTAAAAACTAATAACCATTCATGCCTTTTAAGAAAAAGTCACCATTCAAAATTATCTAAAACCTTAAATCTATCACAAAACTAAAAATGCAAAAATCAAAAACCAAAATCTAAAAGCCAAAAACTGTAACCTAAAACTCATTTAAAAACCAACAACCATTCATGACTTTAATGAACAAAAAAAAAACGGATCTGATTATTACAGTTAAATCATATGATATATTTTTAGAATGTAACTCTCCTCATTTTAATTACAAAACTGAATGGAAATTTTAATTAAACAAAATAAACACAGTTGAAATTTCAGTTACATATTTCCAACATTTAGTTTGAGAGTGTACCTCCCCTCACTTTCATTACATAAATTGTCATCTTCTCATTCTTTATCACTTAAATATACTTTATTTTCATTTTCTTACATGTTGAATGATGTAACTTACAGTTTTTGGGTGTTTTTTTAATAAATACTTCTTCATTTTATATTTCTTAGAAGTTCTGTAATTGAATATAAAATCTTTCATGTGTGATTGGAATAAGTTTTTTGCTTTACGTCTGATGTGTGTTTGGCACAACTGAATAACAAAGGAAGTTAGAATGAGAAAGTCCCACATTGACAAAATTAAAACAAAGGAAGTTAGAATGAGAAAGTCCCACATTGACAAAATCAAAACTTGCTTTCTCACTTTAATAATGATTAATTCGGTGAATGCATATAACCAAAACCAACCATTTAGGTTTTGTAGTTGACGATGCCTTTAATAGATATGGATTAACCTATATAATATAATTCATTTTGTATATTCACGTAGACGAGTTCCACATACACTAACAAGTCATTTAGCATAAATGTGAACTATATGACTATATGAGTTTAAGATTAAGAATTGGTATGTGTTTGACTATAACCAAAACTTTGAAAGCCAACAAGTATGAGACCTGGTCTAATACCACAAGCAACATACTTACTATACAGTGTATTATAACAATATGGGAACCAGAGAAATAAAAAATGTACATCAGACAAAGCTCCTACAAAGTTTTTCTCCAGCTCCATTACATTAAAGCATACCAAATGTATACTCTGTTTACAGTCCAACCAGGTTTAACCGGAGTTACATCCCTTGTCAAATTCCTCTCCTTCTGCACCTCGATTTGCCCCTTTTACCTGTAAAAATCGGACATACAACAGCAAAATTGATACTACTTGGTTAGAACATTGTACCAAATTCCAATTGTATTGTAAAAATTTCCAGTTTGAAAACGTTTTGAAACATTTTAAGTAAACAAAGATGGAGTTGCAAGTTACACACCCGGTTTGTGAAAGCCGTCTCCAGTTCAGTATTTCATGGTGATTCTGCAAGTAGCTAGATGTGGTACTTCCTCCACCAATCCCATTTTCTTCACTAGGGAACTGTTCTGAGTATCCCGGAGACCACTCGGGCACTATGCCTCCGTCTCTCTCTCTTCTTCCGCTGCTGGAAGATTCCGCTGTTGAGTCTTCAGTGCTCTCTGCAACAAGTCTGATATTAAATTCTGGAATCATAGCAGTGACTTGGTTTGATGCCGGTTCGGCTCTTGGCTGCTGAGCTTGGTTGGTGTTAACCATGTTCCTTGGAACCTCTGCTCTGCTATCTCCTACTGAATTTCTCAAATTCAAAGACGACTCTTCCTCTTCTTCAGGTCTGATCAAAGAAGAAGTAATGCTTGGAACCATCTGATCCTCATATCTTCTGATTGGGTTGACTCTAGTTGGTTCAGTCTCTTCCATTGTGATGTCCCTAGGAAACTCAATAGGAGCTTCCTCCACCTCAGTAGAATCTCCAAGTCCTTCTTCTGATCCATTCTCTATTGCAGCTCTTGAAGCAGCTTCTAGTTGCCACATCTGTGAAAGCGCTTCGTGAAGCCGTGCTTTTGCTTCATCTAATCCTACAATTGGTAGAGGATAGTTTGATCCAAGCTCAATACCAGCAGCTTGAAGAACAGACTCAGGTGCGTTCCACGGATGATGTATCCAGTCTGTTGGGAGTCTAGAGAGTTCTGGAAGCCATCTCCTTACGTATTCACCATTCGGGTCAAACTTGTACCCTTCAAACTGAGGGTTATCTATGCGATCAAACTCCCGGCTATCCGGGAGAGTACCAGTAATGTATTGCCAACCAAGAGCATCACTTTCTAAATCTGCATCAAGAAGGGTGTCCCAGAAATACTTCATCCCCCATCGCCATGGCAACTGAAGAACTTTAACAAAGAAGCTTGAAACAACTACTCTTATGCGATCGTGCAACCAACCAGTAGCCCATAACTCTCTCATCCCAGCATCGACCAAAGGGTATCCAGTCCGGCCTTGTCTCCATGCCTTGAAATAGTTCTCATCCACTGCCCAAGGGAAGTACTTTAGATGGCCAAGAAGTGGTCTTTCATGTGAGTATGGATGGTTAAAACTGATGTATCTAGAATACTCCCTGAGACCAATAGATTTCAGGAAAAGATTCACGCTTTCTTCCCCAGCCTCGTTTCCTTCGTTTGCCCAAGCGACCTGTTTGATCCGAACCAGATGGAAAACTTTTCTCACACTCACTTCCCCAAAATGTAAGTGTGGAGAAAGAAACGAGGTTGTGGCACTATCAGCTTTTCTGCGGTTCTTAGAGTATTCAATCAATGGTCCATTTATAAACGTTGTGAGAGCTTTATCAGCATTACTCCATCCAGGAGACCAAGCTCGAGCCAGAAGGGCATTGCTTCCTTTCTCTGAGTCATCTTCAAATACCAATGGATCCGGAACACATTTAGACACATCCCCTGCAACAATAATACAAATCAGAGTGAATAAAAACAAGATTTGGAGAAGCTGAATCCACAAGAGAGTGTGTGGCCAAGAAACAAACCTGAAATGATCTTCTTAGGTGGGAGAAGAGGAGACTCAGGGTCATAAGGCATGCTAAGGCATCTTTCCCAAAACGCATCAAACATAGAGAAAGGACGGCCTAATTCATCAGTCACTTCCCATGGCTCGTAAAGCAAATCTGCGTTGAATGATCGAACCGCTATGCCTTGTGCCGTCAAAACATCTTTAGCACGGTGATCACGCACCAAGGATAATGGATCTGAAACAAAAAAAAAATCAAAACTTTAAAACTGAATAATACTATAGTGGATCAAAGTTTTCATTTTTCAATTTCATCACACCTAACAAAACATAACCCATAAGAATAGAGATGACTCCAACCACAAAAATCCTATCCTTTTATTCAGATACCAAAAAAAAAAAAAAAACAAAGAAGAGGAGAAGAAGAACAGACCATATAAATGGTTGAAGAAGATCTGAGAAGCACCAGTGGATTTAACAACCTCAAGAAGAGAAGCAACACTATCAGTAGATCTCTTGGTGATGAGACAAGTACCAAGACTTCTAAGAGAAGAATCAAGCTGAGCCAAACTGTTCTTGAGCCACCACCTAGAAACCCTACCTGGATGATAGTGTCCTTCTTCCTCTGGTGCCCAAACAAACACAGCAATCACAGGACCAGCTCTTACAGCTGCAGCTAAAGCTGGATTATCTTCAACCCTAAGATCTCTTCTAAACCATACAATACTACAACCACCACCACCACCATTAGAACCACCACCACCAGAAACAGAACCAGACATCTCTCAGCTCAAAAAAAAAAAACTACCCTAAAACCTTTTCTTTGCCAATAAGCATAAAAAAAAACCCAAATCTTTTTAGGGATAAAAATTACTTTTTTATTCAAAGTTTTGCAGAAATTGAAAACCCTTTGGTGGCTTATCTCTCGAGAGAGAACAAAAAAGTATGTTTTTTTTATGAGCCAAAAAAATAAAAGCTTATCTTTACGAATATCTCTCTATGAGTGCCTCTCTGGCAAAATGCAACTATACTACTCTTGGGAATATTATTCACCTAAAAAGATTTTTCCTAATTTTAGACATCTCAAGTAATGACCCGAAAATAAAGCAATATGCGTTATTTACATTTATTTCTCTAGTTTTTATTTCCTATTTATTCCTACGTTACAGTTTCAATAATATTTATATCATACTTTATTAAACTAATTTTCACTTGAATCCAAAAAAATAATAATAAATTATCCAAGAGGCAAAATAGAAAATATTGGAGGTTGATAGAGAGAGGTGAAGAAGAAAAGAAGATTGACACTAAAAAATAATGATTCAATTCACACACGACGAGATTTATTGGAAAATTTTGCACCACTACTTTTTTTTTTTTTTAATGTTTTCTTTCCAACTTGGGAAATATTATCCCTATCCAATTGAACCAAAATCAACTGTGACTCACAAGTTTTCTACTCCTTTCCCTAAATTTTCTCCATTTTTTTTCCTTTGTTTAAAAAATAATAAAAAGAGAAGAACCTTATACTTTAGTTCTCTAGAACATATTCTATATAATTTAATATAATAATAATAGGAGAAATAATAGTCTATATATAGATATTTAAACTGATTCCTTATACACATGGATTCTCTTGGAAGTATTGAATATTAATTCAATTCAGATTTCTGTTTTTTTTTTCAATTAATTTTTGAATTTTTGGATCATGAAATTATAGTCTTTAAGTTATTTTCTTTCTTTTTTTTCACTTCAATATGGATTTTGATTCGGTTTCTTAGATTTACAAAAATGAATTTATTTCTAAACAATATTACTATATGTTTTATTTTTGGATTGAGTATTTTGGTTTTGTTTGGTTTGGTTTAGTTTGTTTCGGGTCAGTAAATTCGGATTGAGAAACATTGTCTATTCTTTTATTGATTTAAATGATTACTAAGGATAATAGCGAAATCATACAAATGATGTACTGAGGATGATTCTGAAATTTTATTGGAAGTTTAGGATATGAGAGAGAGGGACATATTAGCAAAAGTGGGCGAGAGATGGATATGGTTGGCCCTCCTTGCCTTTTAAACATTTTTTAAGACTTTTGTTTTTCCTATTTCTTTATTTATCTTTAATAAAAGTATATAAATATATTGGTGGGAAGAGTGTTTACCATGACAGAGTTAAGAGTTAAAACTCCATTGACAAGTCAATTTAGGTTTCCAAATCACTACTGATGTCTACAATAAAATAAAACCAAACCATGCATCTTTCCATCTTTCTTTGGCCGAATTTTAATTCCATCCTGATGGGAGCACATTGAGTTTATGGGTTAAATATGAAGATGCAAACATGCAGACATCCGTTCCGCTTAATCGCTTATGATAATAAGGGTTTGAATGGTTGGTATACAACTAAATAATATCTGAATTCTGACAACATAGATTTAGCTAAACCAGATAAAAAAAGGTTATGATTAGTCGATATGTTGGTGCGGTCGTGCGGAAATGGGATATATAATAATTTTGCTAATCTCTGCTCTATTTGTGATATCGATATGTAACATTTTGTGTATCAATTAGAAAAGAATAGCCACTCGTGAAGTGACCTTAGTGCAGTGGCAGGAGTTAAATCCATTTGTAGAACACATCATTATATTCGGGACTGAATTCCAGTTCTTACGAATGTGGAATTTGGCTAATGGGCCGGCCAGTTGTGGCCCAATGGTTGACAAAAAAAAAATATAGCCACTCAATTTTAATGTAGGATAAAACTTTCACAATAACTTTTTATTATACACCGTTCTAGGAAAGTTAACAAAACTGATTTTTATATCCATTAGATCAGCTCCGGTCTGCTATTTCTGGATAATTAAGAATTTCCATTATAATTCAATTTTACAAAAAGACAGTGAATTCATCTGAAAAAAAATATCGTGGTTTACTCATCAAATGTAAGGTAACTAAAAAATGGGTGAGTTAGATAATAGAGTGAAAAAAAAAATTTAAGCACGGTTAGGAAGTTTTGTTCTCTCTAAAAAACCTTTAAAAAGCTCTCCCTTCTCTCTAAAAAAACTAAATCCACCGCCGCCTAGTTTCACCGGCTCTGGTGGTTTTCTCAGCACTGGAGTTGGGGTTCTCTCTTCAAGTAGTTGTTTCTTTCATTCTCGGCATATCCATATCCTTTTTTCTTCCAACGGTCTCAGATCTGGTTTTTCAGATCTAGAATCTTTAAACCTAAAATTTTCTCAACTTTGGTTCAGTTTCTTGGCTTATGTCCCCTCCGTCAAGTTCAGCTTCAGATCTGGCCGTTTTCAGGGCAGAGGCAGCTCCAACCGATCACTCACTGCCTCAGATGAAGAAATTTCACCAACGTAGATCTAGATCTCCTTCCTTTTTTCAAGAGTCTTTCAACATGAAGGATCTCTAGGTTTTGGTTGTGTCTCACGGCCTCTGGTAGCTCATATTCGGAGCAACATAAGGAGGGTCGCTCGACACTCTCATCCAGTTTTATTCTGATGGTTAAGGAGGTTCTTGTATTGTAACTCATTTGTGTGTTATTTCTTGTCTCAGATTTGTTTTTAATTTTCAAAAATTTAAGTTTTAATTTTCTTTTTTTGGATCCCTAGATTCTGTTCCGGGAAGTAATCGTTTGGATGTTGTGTATTTTATTTGTCTGGGTTTTTTCCCTTAGTTTACCTTGTTTGGTCTTAGCATCCGAGAGTGTTCTTGTACTTGTTAGCTTAAGTCTCTGGAAGGATTGATTTTCTTGCCAGATATTGTATTTCACCTTGTATTTCACCTTGAAGTTTATCAATGAATCATTTAGATGAAAAAAGATAAATGACTAAAGTCTTGAGCAAAATTAAGTAAATAACTTTGGCTCATTTTTGTTGGTGAATAACTTTGGTCGCTAAATGAAAACCTTCAAAACGACGTAAACATCCTCATATATGGAGAGACATTATTTCATCATGTATTTTTAAATTATATGTGTATCAAAAAAACAATCGTATTTTTAGAGGAAATCGTGTAATTGGGATTACTACCTTTTTATCAAGAAATTTACATCTCATCTAGACAAATAACATGTTACAACACACAATAACTTGCTATTAGAGTAAATAACATATAATTTATATTAAAATAATTGGTGAATGATGCGATAAAATTTTTGGGAAGGAAAAAAATGAGAACCAGTAGTGAGAACGAGAGGGAGAAAATCCAGCAAAAAGAAAATGAGAAATATGAGGAGCTCTGAGAGGGTTGAGAAAATGAGAGATCTGACGATGTGTAAAATAAGAAAAACAGGTTTGGTTTGCAGTTCTTTCTGAATTGACAGTCGAAATAAGTAGACAAGAGAACAACTAAAAAAGAAAAAGTTTTTGATGGGGAAGTAGAGGATCGACAAGAACGCCAAAGAATAAGTAAAAAAGTCGACAAACGGTTTGATGGTAAAGACCCATGGGAGATTTGTTGGATATGACTTAAATTGGATTGGGCCCCTGAATTAAAGTCCAACCAGGTTAGGATTAACTAGAGTTTTATCTTTCTATATATACTTTTATTAACCTAGCTTCCATGTATTCTGTCTATTTGCCCGTGGACGTAGCCAACAGAAAGTGTTGGTGAACCACATTAAACATGTGTCGTGTTTTTTACGTTTTCTATTATCTCGCTCACATTTGTTATATGCAATGGTCTGTACTTAGGCTCTGATACCAGTTTGTTATAACAGATGTGAGCAAGATAATAGAAAAGTAAAGAACACGACATAGATTTAACGTGGTTCACCAACATTTTATGTTAGCTACGTCCACAGGCAAAGAGGCAGATTTTATTACTAGAGAAAGTACATAAATTTTAGAATACATGGATGCTAGGTTAACAAGAGTATATATAAGAAGATAAAATCCTAGTTAACCCTAATCTGATTGCGCTTAAAATCATGGGCCCAGTCTTATTCAAGTCATATCCAACAAATTTCCACCTTGACTTGAATCCTCTTAAAAAAATAGATGTTCCAAATGCACTGATCATAGTTCCAGATGTATCAGATTTTCTCCACCAGACTGACGTAACAGACAATCATAACAGAGTTCTCCTTTGCTTTAGATGTCCTATCAGGGACCAGATGCTTCGTCAAGCCAGAATGCTTCATCAGATGTCAGATGCTTCGCCGAGCCAGATTGGCCCACTAGGACCAGATGCTCCATCGGGAGCCCGATACCTCTTCAGAGGCCTGATGTCCCTCCAGGGACCTGATGCCTTATTAGAGGAATCCGAGACATATACTTATTAAAATTAAGAGATAACTGCAATACTTAGGGATCAAATCCACAAGAACTCTAAGCACACACAATAGATTTAATAATTTTTTAATTAAGCTAAACTGAAATATTTTAATTAAATAAAAGGCTAGAAAAACATATAAAAGTTTTGTAAAATTCAGATGGAGAAACGTTAGGCCTAGGGAAATTCTCAGGAAATCACAGAAAATTAGATCAATCAATTAATTAACCAGGATTCAACAATAAAACACTGTTCTTGAACTCTAAACACAATTGTAAAATAAGTCAGTTCTCATTGCAAATATTATCTAAGTTTAAAACCCGAAAATCCAAATCTCTTTGCAGAATCCAAGTTGAAAACCAGCAGTAAAATCAATTTTAGATTTGTTCACAAAATCACTAATTCAAATCTCTTTGCAAAAAGTAATTTTGCTCACCAAAGGTTTTTGTCAGGCAAATCAATTATATTCTCATATCAATTAATAATCATTAGATCTAAATCTTGATGACTAATCAAAGATCTAGCATTAAGAAAACCTATGGTGAAGAATAAGAAAGATAATGAATCCAAATAAATCAGTCAATCTAACAATCCATGAAATCCTTGATGAAAAACCCTAAACCTAACAAGCAGATACTCAGACATAATCAATAAAACACAAATATTATTTTGAATAAAATGCATTAAGAAATTAAAAGAAGAAAAGGAGTTCTGAATCTTCTCTGAAGGAGTCTTGATTCTTCTCTCCAAAAGTTTTCAAAAAATCTCTCAAGGTTTTGCAAAAATAAAGCATAGGTCTAAACAATTACCTAAACAATCCTATATATAGTGTATACCACGTCTTGGAGCTTAATTTCTGATATGTCTATATTTTGTCTCCTTTTAGCATATATTTATCATGCATTTAGCTAGGACAACTGATTGTTTTGCAACATTTTCTAGTCTTTTCTATACACTTTGCATGTCTAGGTAGTTCTTGCATCATCCTTGCATACATTGTGCATTTTGGAGTATTTCAGGTATCTAGGAGACGTTGGGAACACATCGCTCAGCATCGCCGTTCGAGTCGCTGTTCGACGTCGTTCGAGTCACCCACTCGAGCAACACCTTGACCGTCGATCGAGTCGCCGTTCGAGTCGTCCTTCGAGCCACCGGTCGGGGGATTCAGCTTTCGACGTCTTCATCATAGTTGTAGAGAATTGAGTCATCTTTCCAATGCCGTTTATTTCAAGCCAATCGGAGCTGTGGTTCAAAAGTTATGATCGTTTTAGTGGAAGCGTATACATCCAGTTCGAGTCGCGCCGTTCGAGTCGACCACCGTTCGAGTCGACGTCACTCCACTCGAGCCAACGCCATCACTCCACTGGAGCCAATGCCATCACTCCCTCGAGCCACTACTCGTTCGCACATGTCAGGAAGACGTTCCATCTTACACGCTTCAGGAGATTCCCAAACCGACTCTTCATCTTTTCGTTTTAAGTCTTAGGGATTTTATGTCTTTACTATAAATACGTTTTATTAAGTCTTTGCGACATCATCTTAGTTTTTATCTTGTTTTTATTTTGTAAGGTTTCCCTAGCCACCAAAAACCGTTCTCAGACATTGTATCCAGATATATTTTAATACATTGAGTATTTGCATTTGATTTCTTCTACAAACTTGTTCATCTCATTTTTACCTATCTAAGAATGCTTGTTTCAATGTTTTCTGAGTTTGTATTGTTGATGATGATTTCCGGATCTGAGTCGTGCGTTAGTTCTTGAGGATGGGATAGATTAGGTGGAGGATCTTAGGATGTAGGGTGTTTAAGCTTGATTTGTATGATTCCCTTCTGGACTAGAGTTAGAATTACTAGTTTCTCTCTGATCAATTGGAACTAGGTTCGAGACATTTCCACACCCAAAAGGTGTTTGATGAAATGTCTGACCAACTAGTGCCAGAGACTTACGTTCCTAGCCTAAGAGATTAGTTGTCTAGGATGTTTGTTGACGTGAATGAACTTGTTTGTCATGCCTGCTCGACCACGTTTCTCTAGCGAGAGCTAGGTATGGAAGTGGTTGAGTCTGAGTAGCTTTTGCCAAGAGATTGGATTAGCTAAGTTGTGATGTTTATTGTTTAGGGATAGTTTGCTTGTGGTATGTTAAACACTCTGTAGGCTAGGATACTCCACCGACATCAATTACCCCATCCTTAGGACTTCTTTCTTTCTGATTTTTATTACATTCTTGGAACTGTTTCGTTTGTTCATGCTTAGAATCGTTTTCGGTATTACTTATTCCTGTTCGGTACTTGTCATACATTTGCGTTTATGGTTCTGTAACTCATTTTCGTTTTGCATTTTGACCATTCTAGGATTGTTAGACAAACACTCTTCTTGAATTGGCTTGACTTGTGATTGCTTGATTGCATCTTGATTGTTAGCAACATCCCATTTGGATTGACACCTTAAGTACTACAACACATGAGGTAAATTGAACCTACTAGGAGTTACAAAAACCTTAGTATCAATTTGGCACCGTTGCCATTTGGAATTCGTTTTGCTACATTTAGGATTTCAAGTTTTGCAAGATTAATTTCCGTTACACTTATCATTCCGAGTACTGACTTGCTTTGGTTTTCTGCTTGTTTGTTTTGCATCTCATATTCCTGTTGATTGCAACCTTGCATGGACACCAGATCAAGAGGGCATCAGAATCTCCTTCATGTTATCGACGAAATCAATCGGTTGCAACGCCCACGACAAGCTCGTCAACCCACTGATCATCCCGCACAAGTCACGATGGAACAACAGAATGAACCACAGAATGAACAACAGAATGAACCACATCAGGGACCACGAAACATTGGTGTTGGGGATGCACCGAACACTCATACTCAGCGTGCTGGAATCGTCCCTCCCGCCGTGCAGAACAACAACTTCGAGATCAAAAGTGGTCTGATCACCATGATCCAAGGAAACAAGTTTCACGGGTTGCCTATGGAGGATCCACTCGACCACTTGGACGAGTTCGACCGTCTTTGCAGTCTCACGAAGATCAACGGCGTGAGTGAGGATGGTTACAAGTTGCGCCTCTTCCCATTCTCCTTTGGAGACAAAGCTCATCAATGGGAGAAAAACCTTCCCAAGGGATCAATCACCACCTGGGATGGTTGCAAGAAGGCATTCTTGGCCAAGTTTTTCTCCAACTCTAGAACAGCACGTCTCAGGAATGAGATTTCCAGCTTCACTCAGAAGAGCTCAGAATCATTCTGTGAAGCATGGGAGCATTTTAAGGGTTACCACAGCCAGTGCCCACACCATGGTTTCAGCAACGAGTCATTACTGAGTACTCTCTACCGTGGTGTCCTTCCCAAAATACTTATGCTGCTTGACACTGCTTCCAACGGTAACTTCCTGAACAAGGACATCGATGAAGGTTGGCAACTGGTGGAGAATCTCGCTCAGTCCGACGGCAATTACACTGAGGATTATGACCGCACATTTCGCGGCAACGCTGGATCTGAGGAGAAGTACAAGAAGGACCTCAAGAGTGTCAATGAGAAGCTTGACCGCCTCTTGCTTAACCAACAAAAGAGCATCCACTTCGTATCTGAGGGTGAACATTTTCACGTCCAAGATGGGGAGGGTGAGCAGTCTGAGGTAATCAGCTACGTCCTGAATCAAGGTGGATACAACAAGGGTTACAACCCCTATCAGACGAACCCTAATTTGTCTTACCGGAGCACCAACGTTGCAATCCACAAGATCAGGTGTACCCTCCTCAGCAGCAACAACAAGGTCAACAAAAACCTTTTGTGCCTTACAATCAGGGATTCGTCCCTAAACAACAGTTCCAGCAAGGTTACCAAGCTCCCTCAAGACCACCACCAGGATTCCGCCCTCAACCAGTACAGCCTACTCCAGCCCTAGATCAAGAAATAAAGCAAATAATGCAACAACTTCTTCAGGGTCAAGCTAGCGGATCTCTAGATACTGCTAAGAAGTTTGCTGAACTCAGTCAGCGAATGGAGTGTTCATACAATGATCTTAATGTCAAGTTTGAAGCTCTTAACTCGAAGCTGAAGTACATGGAAGGCAAGACTGCTTCTACCCCAACACCTGGCCAACTACCTGGAAAAGCAGTTCAAAACCCCAAGGACTATGCTACTATCCATGCTATCACCACCCAAGCTGTAGCTGTACGGCTCACTGAGGACAATGAGAGTTTAGATGGGGAGGATTTTCTTCAAGATGAAGTTCAGATAAAAGATCCCGTCAAGGTGCTCAAGGATCCAATTGAGTCAGCCAAGCAATCTGATCCTCAAGCTACTAAAGAACCCGCTGCTCCCAAGGATAAACCTGTGAGATTCATTCCTCCACCATACAAGCCACCTCTACCATTTCCAGTGAGGTTTAAGAAGCAGCTTACTGAGAAGTATAAAGCTCTGTTCGAAAACCAAGTCAAGGAGATTGAACTTAGGATGCCTTTGCTTGATGCATTTGCACTTGTGCCTCAATATCAAAAGTTTTTAACTGACTTGGTAACCGAAAAGACCAAAGAGAAGGAGGAGATAGCTAAAGGAGCTCAAGCTAAGGCTCTGGAAGATGAGAGGGTAGTGCATGACATAGGTGGGGTTATTCATGAATGCAAGGCTGTTATTCAGAAGATGATTATCCCAAAGAAGCTAGAGGACCCTGGTTCTTTCACCTTGCCTTGTTCTCTAGGTCCATTGGCCTTCAAAAAGTGCCTATGTGACCTTGGTGCTTCAGTAAGCCTCATGCCACTCTCTGTAGCTCAGAGGCTAGGATTCAACAAATACAAGTCATGCAACCTCCGCTTAATATTGGCTGATAGGACTACTAGATTGCCTCATGGTCTATTAGAGAACCTGCCCATCAAAATTGGACAAGCTGAGATTCCTACTGACTTTGTGGTGCTGGGAATGGATGAAGAGCCTAAAGATCCACGAATCCTGGGAAGGCCTTTCTTAGCTACAGCTGGAGCAGTCATTGATGTCAAGAAGGGGATGATTGATCTCAATCTGGGTAAGAATTTCAAGATGAAGTTTGATATCAAGGATGCTAAGAAGAAGCCAACTATTGATGGGCAGACCTTCGTGGTTGAAGAGAAAGATCAGAAAGCTGGGTTTGACATCTTTGAGGGTGTGAATGAGGCAGAAACAGGAGTTTGGGTTACCAAAGAAAAAACTCGAAGGGGCACTCGACCGTGTTCCAACTCGAGTGCAGTTGTTCCTCTCCCTAAGCGTCATGACCTGCTTCCTAAACTTCACCAACCGCAAGAGACAAGTCCTCCCGCGCTTGACAGTTTGTCTGAACTCCAAACTACAAAGATTCTAGGGGATTCAGTGAGAGAGTTAACAGCTATGGTGAAGGAGATGAGTGGCCAAATCAAGAAGCTCCAAGGTACAATGAGAAGTTCTCCTTCAAGGAAATTAAGGTGGAGGTTTGGGATAATGAAGAAGAGCAGTTCATTTGTTGTTGAACCTGGGCAGAATGTTAAAGAGTATCTGGTTAGACAAGACATACCAGAGGGGAGCTCACCACCTCTCTATGAACCTCCCAAAGCATAAGGAGTATGCAAAGTCAAGCTCAGAGACTTTAAACAAGCTCACTTGGGAGGAAGTCCCAAAGGTATCTCTGTAAATACAATCTAGGATCTTGTGTTTTTAATTTTTGTTTTTCGTTTCCTGCTGTTCAGGAATCCACAGAAGGGAGTATGGCCAACTAAAGTGGCAAATGAAAAAAATACAAATAGCAGAGTGTTGGGTTTTGCAGACATGGAATGAAGCAATAGAAGAGGAGCTCTCATGAAGCTCTTGCCGACGACTCGAACTAGCCACAACTGGACGACGTTCTGACTCGATCCGTTGTTGAATACTCCCACTCGATCGACGACAAACCAGAGCTGCTCCCGGAACCAACCATCACTCCCACTTGATCGACGACGAAGTGGAGCTGCTCCCGGAACCAACCATCATCTCACTCGATCCGTCGTCGCGAGCACCGACTCATTCTCTACTACTGAGGTACTCCAACATTTCCATTGTATATACCATATCATCCTTGCATTTGTTTCTATTATGATTCTCAAATCCTACTTCAACTTTTTCTTACACAGAGGCTGTGTAATTTAAGTTTGGGGGAGGGTTTGAGATGATGTATCTGATGATGTTTTCTGTGATTCTTATTTCAAATTTTTGCATTATATCATGTTTGAGATAGCATTCATCTATTTGCATAGAAAAGCCATAAAAATTTGAAAAATTTCAAAAATTTCCACATAAACAGAGTGTTCATGTAGGTTGCATTTGCATATTAGGATTGAGTCTAGTGTTGTTCATTTAGGAATGTTGCATTTAGCATAGGGGTTGATGATGATTGTAACCTTGTTAACATGTTGAATTCAATAGGATAGGATCAAGGCCCTTGTTATTAGTTCTTTGATGCATGTTGATTGAACTTGAAATGTAAGACTGAACCAGGTTTTGAATTCTCGAAATTGCATTCTAGTCTTGATTGAAGCTTGTTTTGAATTGACATCATTCCCTATCTACCTGAACCTAATCCT